>NC_042961.1:61454436-61464436 GCF_901001165.1 Salmo trutta
TCTCTCCTCCATCCGATATGGAAAACTGAAAAGGTGAGAAAGTGTGAAAAGATCTGCAGATGTTGATTCATTGACTGCTTATTGTTGGTTCTGTTTGCATTTCAGGAACTTGGGTCCAGCTTTGAGTCGCACAGTCTACCAGCTCTACTGTACGAAAGGAGCACTGTCATAGACACACACACTCTCGCTCACACATCACACACACACACCTCTACAATGTAGTGTTTAAAATACTTTGTTCCTTTGTCATTCCCTGCCAATGTAAACCTATATGTAAATGCTGCTATTGTTGTGATTTTTCTATTATTTTCTAGTCAAGTGCGGCAGCAGGTAGCCTAGTGGTTAGAGCGTTGGACTAGTAACCGAAAGGTTGCAAGATCGAATCCCCGAGCTGACAAGGTAAAAATCTGTCGTTCTGCCCCTGAACAAGGCAGTTTAACCCACTGTTCCCCGGTAGGCCGTCATTGAAAATAAGAATTTGTTCTTAACTGACTTGCCAAGTTAAATAAAGGTTAAATAAAGGTTAAATAAAAGGTTAAATAAAGTATTGTTTTAAAAAGTTTCAGAAATTATGTTTAAGAATGAATAAAAGTCTTGGCTGTAGTTTGGAGAAATATTATTTGTTGTTGTCACTGTTATAAATGGATTTATTACCCATAATACCCAGAGATGTTCCAGTTTATCACATTAAAGCATTTTCTGCTTAAAACAGCCCTAATTCACTGAGTGGACAAAACATTAGGAACACCTGCTCTTTTCATGACACAGACTGATCAGGTGAATCCAGGTGAAAGCTATGATCCCTTATTGATGTCACTTGTTAAATCCACTTCAATCAGTGTAGATGAAGGGGAGAAGTGGCGAGCCCTGCCTTTTTAGCTTAAAAAAAAAAAGTTGCCTGTTTTTGTTATTTTGGCATTGATAAGTGTGTCAAATATAAGTTTGCAGAGAATGTAATAAAGTTCCATACAAACATGGTCTCCTTTTTTTGTTTTTTTTGAGTAAAGCACCTCCCAAATGCAGGTGTTTCAGCCCAGCTCAGTGCTTTCTGTGGTGGTGGGGCAGCCAGAGGAATATACAAGTGTTTCAGCCCAGCTCAGTGCTTTCTGTGGTGGAGGGGCAGCCAGAGGAATATACAGGTGTTTCAGCCCAGCTCAGTGCTTTCTGTGGTGGAGGGGCAGCCAGAGGAATATACAGGTGTTTCAGCCCAGCTCAGTGCTTTCTGTGGTGGTGGGGCAGCCAGAGGAATATACAAGTGTTTCAGCCCAGCTCAGTGCTTTCTGTGGTGGAGGGGCAGCCAGAGGAATATACAGGTGTTTCAGCCCAGCTCAGTGCTTTCTGTGGTGGTGGGGCAGCCAGAGGAATATACAAGTGTTTCAGCCCAGCTCAGTGCTTTCTGTGGTGGAGGGGCAGCCAGAGGAATATACAGGTGTTTCAGCCCAGCTCAGTGCTTTCTGTGGCGGAGGGGCAGCCAGCGGAAAATACAGAGCTTAGGGGTTGGTAATGTTCTCTAGTTGCGCCATGATTGGCTAAGTGTTCTGTCACTCATAGGGACACTACTTCACCTCAAAATCTATGGGGAGAGTTTGAAAATTCAAGCCCCTTGGGGGCTGCAATACAGTTACATTAGAAGTGCCCATCCAAGAAGGCTCAAGATCTTTGATTGGACTGATCATGTCAACATATCTTGAAAAATCTTAGCTAACAGTCATCATGAATCAAGTTGACAATCTACTGGCAAATCCGTTTTAATCCTTGTCATATGAAGATAATATGTATCGGTGCTCATCGGCAATAGAACATAAACATTACAAAACTGGAAATCGCAAATCCAACAATGAATGGTTTGGAAGGAATCAGTGGCTGCTTTGCAATTCTTGCAGTTAATCACTAGCCTGCTATTCAGTGGAGAGGGTGTGTGGTCCCAAGTCTGGGCTTAAGGGTCTCTTTTCCAAGCTTAAAAGGATAAACATTCAACATTGGCCATACTGTCAATGAAGCATGATTTCTGCTGCGCTGAAAACAACTGGAAACATGGGAAATCTGACTTCAGTGAGTTCAAGACAACTGGTAACTCGGGGAACAAATGAGCCCCGACTGGGGGAAAATACGTTGTCAAATGGTCATCCAACTCGTTAGTCGGGAACTCTGGCCTCTTTCTAGAGCTCCGACCTGAAGATCACCGACGTCATGATTCAACCTTGTTTTTTTACCCCAGAGTTCCAAGTTGTCTTGAAAGCACCATAAATCCAGAGAATGCCAGACTTTGATGTCAAAGTTTGATGACAAAATTTGCCCACGAAGGACCGCTGTGCCACTTCCTGTTCAAGGAAGCACAGCATAACAAGGTGAGTCCAAAAATGTCTTGTATGCTGCTGCATAAATGATGTAATATGCCAGGGAGATGTGTATACTGTAGCTAAGGAAGTAATACTAAGTGTATGTTGTGTAGTAAGCTGTTAGTAGCCCATGTGCCTCACCCTAATAATTTGGTCCCTTTCCCCCTCATAACTTCTCCTACTGTTCTGACTTGGTGGAGCACATGTGGTCTATAGCCTGTTTTAGAGAAATGTAGTCATTGAATATTGTAAGAGCTTTCATTGTTTCATAAATGATGTATTATGCAAGCAGGGTTGGGGAGTAACTGATTACATGTAATCAGTTACATGTGAGGGATTCCGTTACAATACCAGCAAAAATATTGTCATCAGATTAGATACTTTTGTAAAACTTGATTACTTCAAGGATAACTTTTACATTCAAAAAGGATGTTTGCGGAAAAAAATAATTTGACACTTGTTTTTTGAATGACATTCAAATCAGCATTGAAAAAGGCGCAAGTTTAAGTTTGAACCACCTGAGCAAGTCTGACCACAATTCAGAGACCACTATGATGTCAGAGACCACTATGATGACAAGAGACCACTATGATGTCAGAGACCACTATGATGTCAGAGACCACTATGACAACACACCAAATGTGTTTGATGGATTGTGGGAAAAGAGCAGGAATAGGCTTTTGTGGGCTACAGTCCAAACTATGTCTTCCAATGGTGCGGCTGCTGTCGGCATCCAAAGATTATCCAACTTGAATAAACGCTTGGAGGTAAAGGATGACAGCAGTGGGGTAGTCTACGGATGTCACTTCTTATTGATATCTACATAGTGCATTGATGTGAATCACACTGCTGCTCTCTCATTTAGCTATTTGCGCCTTACGGATTGTGGTTGTTCTGGATGGCTGTTCACAAATCTAAATGTGTATTTGAACCCAATAATGGTTGAATTCAAGAAGTTTAAGCTGCTTATCATTCATTGTTTTTGAAACCAGTGGACAGCCAGTGAAAAATGCGCTCTTGCAACAGCTGCATAGTGTGGATCCCAGCCTATTGAATACAAGTGAAACATCCATAGGCCTCATGGACACATGCTCAAACTCGCACACTTTTAATAGACTTAAAGGGGCAATCTGTAGTTGCTACATCATTTTTTGGACAAAAAATTATATATATATACACTGCTCAAAAAAATAAAGGGAACACTTAAACAACACAATGTGGCTGAAGTGTGTCAGCAGTTCCTGCAAGAGGAAGGCATTGATGCTATGGACTGGCCCGCCCGTTCCCCAGACCTGAATCCAATTGAGCACATCTGGGACATCATGTCTCGCTCCATCCACCAACGCCACGTTGCACCACAGACTGTCCAGGAGTTGGCGGATGATTTAGTCCAGGTCTGGGAGGAGATCCCTCAGGAGACCATCCGCCACCTCATCAGGAGCATGCCCAGGCGTTGTAGGGAGGTCATACAGGCACATGGAGGCCACACACACTACTGAGCCTCATTTTGACTTGTTTTAAGGACATTACATCAAAGTTGGATCAACCTGTAGTGTGGTTTTCCACTTTAATTTTGAGTGTGACTCCAAATCCAGACCTCCATGGGTTGATAAATTGGATTTCCATTGATTATTTTTGTGTGATTTTGTTGTCAGCACATTCAACTATGTAAAGAAAAAAGTATTTAATAAGATTATTTCATTCATTCAGATCTAGGATGTGTTATTTTAGTGTTCCCTTTATTTTTTTGAGCAGTATATATATATATATCCATTGATTTTTGAAGAATATAACTTATAAATGCCTCATGAGCTTAGTTCTACTGTCACACTCCATCAGAACCCAAAATATAAGCTTGTTTTTCTCCAATGTTTGTAAACATTGTAAATGTAAACAAACACTGTATAGCCTCATAACATGGTTAAAACAATAATTTTGACATCATGGATGGTCAGTCCTTGCATCCATAGCTCTGTCTATTCATCTGAGAGTGGTTATATTTCTCCAGGCCCATCCCTCAGCTTTTTACCAAAACAAAGGCGGGGCTGTCGTTTTTTTAATGTTTCATCTTGTGGATTTGCACTTAGTAATACTAAGTGTTTGTTGTGTAGTAAGCTGTTAGTAGCCCATGTGCCTCACCGTAATAATTTGTCCATTTTCCCTCTCATAATTTAGCCTACTGTTCTGACTTGGTAGTGCACATGTAGCCTATAGCCTGTTTTAGAGAATGGTAATCATTGAATATTGTAAGAGCTTTCATTGTCTGCTTTTATGACCCCTTTATTTATCTTACGGTTCTGACTTGGTGTACAGGGAGAATACTGTAAGAACGACCCATGTTCTGAATTCTGTTGCTGTACATTTCAAAAGTGCTGAACAATTTTTTTTTACCTTTATTTAACTAGGCAAGTCAGTTCAGAACAAATTCTTATTTAACAATGAAGGCCTACAGCAGCCAAACCCTCCCCTAACCTGAATAACTCTGGGCCAATTGTGCGTCGCCCTATGGGACTCCCGATCACAGCCGGTTGTGATACAGCCTGGGATCGAACCAGGGTCTGTAGTGACGCCTCTAGCGCCAAGATGAAGTGCCTTAGACTGCTGCGCCACTCGGGAGCCACTAATAGCTAGATTGACTACATCTGTCCTAGCTCGCTTGTTAATGTCTTCATCGAAATTACGAATTGCCTCTTATCCGCTTATCGTCCCCTTATGCCATAGTTTGTATTGTACTCAATTGTCAGAAAACCCACATTTGTTTAAGCAAGTCAGCCATATATGTTATGTTTTTTTTAAAAGGCAGTAAATGAGGCTGAAGGATCTGTTCCGCTGCCAGACAAGGCTCCGCTGCCAGACAAGGCTCCGCTGAAAGCCAGGTGTAGCAGTGGTAACGTGTTGGGACTCTGCTGTTGAGACAGCTTTATGTTAACCTATTAGCAAGCTGTTCTTAATGTTT
Source organism: Salmo trutta (assembly GCF_901001165.1). Classification (NCBI taxonomy): domain Eukaryota; kingdom Metazoa; phylum Chordata; class Actinopteri; order Salmoniformes; family Salmonidae; genus Salmo; species Salmo trutta. Next base: position 61,459,732 of record NC_042961.1, read on the forward strand.
TGTCTACTCAGTGTATGTTGTCTATAGATCTAACCTACTGTATATGTTGTTGATGTATATTAGTTATGCACGGGTGGGCTCATTACCGCAGTCCGAAGCGTGTGCTTGGCGGTTTTAGGGTCATGAAATACTGTGTGGATTACATGTGTTTGATGTATTTGATACCATTCCACTCCAGCCATTACCACGAGCCTGTCCTCCCCAATTACGATGCCACCAACCTCCTGTGGTGGATTAGTGATGCATGGGTCGGTCAGCTGTTTGGTCACCTTCACCCACATTTGCTAATAACCCATCCACAAACTCTTTTTTATTTTTTTAGATAGTCCTATCTTTCTGCTTATGTTTTTCCGACATTTTGGTAGGCTATTTGCATGTCTCAAATGTTCACTTGAACACATAATTATGCGGTTGAGAATGGTGTTATTAGCAAATGATGGTGACCAGGTAAACAAAGAGCCGACCTGCGCATCTCTAATGTATGTAGGCTATATGCTCAGGTGGTGGGTGACGTTACTGGGCATACAGAAGGACGAATAGGTGAAACCTTCTAGCTCTAAGGAGACAAATAGAAAGAAAATAACTCCCAGAGATGGTTTTATCGTTGTTGTTTTGTTGTTGTTTTAATCCAAAAAATAAACTGTTTACCATAGAAAAGGAATCGGTTGTTCCTGGTTTTGCCTTTTACCGAGATCGCTGTCTGCCTTCGGGTAAAAACATCCTCCTCCTACCCATCCATCTTTCACATCAGCGCTCTCGTGCCTGCCCCTCGTGTTCACTCTGAACGAAACCGTAACCGTTGGCTCGTGCCGCGTTCATGTGCTAGTCGGAACTAGGAAACTCGGACATGTTCGACTTGCTAACAGGTTGAACGCGGCACGTGTATATCTACAACCAGATAGCAAGTTGAACATTTCAGAGTTTTCTAATTCCGACTAGCATATGAACTCAGCATTAGTCATCTCGAGCGTATGCACACAGACCGCCCCACCTGCGCCTAGAAGCTTCACGGTTATCACCGCCAAGCACTGACGCGCACAGGACCAACGAACAGACGTTCATCTAATCTTTAAAGGAAGACATCTGGGTTTTGTCTAATCTATGCTATGTTTGCATGGGAAAGGTGAATTAATTAAACCATGGAAGGCGTGAAGAAGAACCGAGAGGCACCGGGTGAATGAACTCTTCTGATCCCGACAGAGACGACTTTCAGTCGGCGTGGATTATGCGCATTTGCCGCAGGCTGTACTGTCATCACTACAGTGAAACCGGATCTCGACCGGCGACGGATGGGGTGACTCCCGCCGTGCCGAGGAGGTGGTCCCAGCCTCTGGCCAGGGCCGCCACTGCTGGGGTGGGTCCCCATCCCTGGCACCGTTAACCGTAGGGCTAACGGGAGGGCGCGTGTCAGGGTGGAAGAGGAAAGAGAAAATGCAGACGGAGGTGCCAGTACCACCGGAGACAGGAGAGGAGACCATAGAAGACGGAGCAGGGAGAGAGGAGGTAGGGGAACACTGCGGTGTGACTGACTGACTGACTGACTGGCTGCGTGTATAGGCTACACGGGAGACACGCGCGTTTAGCCTAATTGTCTTTAAGTTCCATCAATAGAGCAGATGCGCCTTTTTAGTTTATCCTTAGTTTTTATAGATTTGACACCTTTGCTTCCCGTGGCCTTGATGTCATGGGTGATGGTGCAAGTTTTACTGTAGATGATAACATGTGACTGAAGATGCCATGCCTTGGCCTACTCAACACTTTTAGCCTAGAAATGAATTGCACATTTATAGGGACGGTTTTATAGTCCTATAAAAAACATGAGCAGGCGCACACCCAGAGAAACCTATTTCATGTAGAGGTGCTGACTAACGTGGAATAAACTATAAACTATAAAAAATAAATAAACACAGTCGCACGCTCTAAATATAAACTCCCAGTCATTTATTGGGTAAAAAAAACCCCACCAATGTTTCTGCATCACTGTGCTTCTTCAGGGTGATGTCATGAATGCTTGAACCAGGTTCTTTAGACAAAACAGTGCAATTAGTGTAACCAATGACAACAATGAGGGGTGTGTCATAATGATTAAGTTAATTAGAATGAATTGAGTGAAACTTTAAAAAAAAGTTTATAGTTTATGGCATAGTAATAAATATATTAGGCTATTGTTATCATATGGAAACATCATTAAATATTGTACATAGTAGTAGCATCAACATACATTATTGGTTAATTCAATTATGTTTTTATTTTTTTAACACAGTCTGATATAGCCTACTAGCATTTTTTGAAATTTTCCACAAGATGTGTTTTGTCAAAGGGGAAACTAATGTTGCCTATAGCACATTCAGATAGGGACAAAACATTACCACGGATCAAAACATTACCACGGATCAAAACATTACCGCGGGTCAAAACATTACCACTGGTCAAAACATTACCGCGGGTCAAAACATTACCACGGGACAAAACATTACCACGGGTCAAAACATTACCACGGGTCAAAACATTACCGCGGGTCAAAACATTACCACGGGACAAAACATTACCACGGGTCAAAACATTACCACGGGTCAAAACCTTACCGCGGGTCAAAACATTACCACGGGTCAAACCATTACCACGGGTCAAAACATTACCACTGGACAAAACATTACCACGGGACAAAACATTACCACATTACCACTGGACAAAACATTACCACGGGTCAAAACATTACCACGGGACAAAACATTACCACGGGACAAAACATTACCACGGGTCAAAACATTACCACGGGACAAAACATTACCACGGGACAAAACATTACCACATTACCACGGGACAAAACATTACCGCGGGTCAAAACATTACCACGGGGCAAAACATTACCACGGGTCAAAACATTACCACGGGACAAAACATTACCACGGGACAAAACATTACCACGGGACAAAACATTACCACGGGACAAAACATTACCACGGGTCAAAACATTACCACGGGACAAAACATTACCGCGGGACAAAACATTACCACATTACCACGGGACAAAACATTACCACATTACCACGGGTCAAAACATTACCACGGGACAAAACATTACCACGGGACAAAACATTACCGCGGGACAAAACATTACCACGGGACAAAACATTACCATGGGACAAAACATTACCACGGGTCAAAACATTACCACGGGACAAAACATTACCGCGTTACCACGGGACAAAACATTACCACGGAACAAACATTACCACATTACCACGGGACAAAACATTACCACGGGACAAAACATTACCACGGGTCAAAACATTACCACGGGACAAAACATTACCACGGGTCAAAACATTACCACGGGACAAAACATTACCATGGGACAAAACATTACCACGGGTCAAAACATTACCACGGGTCAAAACATTACCACGGGACAAAACATTACCATGGGACAAAACATTACCACGGAACAAAACATTACCACGGGACAAAACATTACCATGGGACAAAACATTACCACGGGACAAAACATTACCACATTACCGCGGGTCAAAACATTACCACGGGACAAAACATTACCACATTACCACGGGACAAAACATTACCACGGGACAAAACATTACCACGGGTCAAAACATTACCACGGGTCAAAACATTACCACGGGTCAAAACATTACCACGGGACAAAACATTACCACGGGACAAAACATTACCACGGGTCAAAACATTACCACGGGACAAAACATTACCGCGGGTCAAAACATTACCACATTACCACGGGTCAAAACATTACCACATTACCACGGGTCAAAACATTACCACATTACCACGGTGCGGAAAAAAGGGCAGTAAAAAGCAAGGTGCCCTATTTCACTCACCCTATATACACTACGTGACCAGAAGTATGTGGACATAGCATTCATACTGATATATATATAATTTAATTTAACCTTTATTTAACTTGGCATGTCAGTTAAGAACATTAAGAACAAATTCTTATTTACAATTATGTCCTACATATAAATGACATTATGTCTGAGCGTGGACATGCCACATGTTGTCGATAAGCAAGATTAAATTAACTGAAAAGAGTGAAAAATTCTAAACGACTAGTTTTAAGTGTCTAAATACTCTTACAGGCAGTATAATGGCTCTCCATATAATATACTACATAGTACTACAAAAGTATGTGGACACTTGCTGGTCCAACATCTCGTTCCAAAATCATGGGCATTAATATGGAGTTGGTACCCCCACCTTTGCTGCTGTAACAGCCTCCAGTCTTCTGGGAAGGCTTTCCACTAGATGTTGGAATATTGCTGCGGGGACTTGCTTCCGTTGAGCCTTAAGAGTGTTAGTGAAGTTGGGTACTAATGTTGGTTGATCAGGCCTTGCTCGCTGTCGGCATTCCAATTCATCCCAAAGGTATTCAGTGGGGTTGAGGTCAGGGCTCTCTGTGCAAGCCAGTCAAGTTCTTCCACACTGATCTTGACAAACCATTTCTGTATGGACCTCGCTTTGTGCATGGGGGCATTGTCATGCTGAAACAGGAAAGGGCCTTCCCCAAACTGTTGCCACAAAGTTGCCACAAAGCACAGAATCATCTAGAATGTCATTTTATGCTGTAGCATTAAGATTTCCCTTCACTGGAACTAAGAGGCCTAGCCTGAACCACGAAAAACAGCCCCAGACCGTTATTCCTCCTCCACCAAACTTTACAGTTGAC
>NC_042961.1:61469436-61569436 GCF_901001165.1 Salmo trutta
TTTATGAAACACAGAGGCGGAAAATACAATGGTTTTTGTTGTTGTTTTTTTTTTGTAAATTTGTTTGGGGAAGCCTGGCTTCCCTTGGCGTCCATGAATACACAACACTGCTATCTGCTCCCCCCCCCCCCCCACTAAATTAGATTTCTCAAGGGATCCCCCTGTCTCAACTAATATCAATTATACGGGGGAGGGCTAGTCACGTTTGTAGAAAGCCTTTAGTAGCAGACGTATAGGCTAGTATAGGTTAGTGATATTTTTTTACGGGAGAGCGAGGCAAACGGACCATTTTTTAAAGAAATAAACGTTGTTCTCAGCTGTCAGTTTTGTCCGTTTACCGTTTCTTGATTTATTATATTCCATACCGCGAGCCGTCTGTTTTCCAGTCTCTTGCTCGCTCCCGACTTCCTGCTTCGCCAACCAACGCACTTCCAGTCCACTAATTATAGCAAATCACAATCCAGCTGATTCAATTGTCGATCATGAAAAAGAGGGAGAAAGCCTCTTCTCCTGCCAATCATTTAGGGCCTTTTTTTGTTTTGTTGTTGTTGTAAATGCAAACTAATGGTTTTACTGACAGTTGTATTTTTTTCTGCTAAATATTTTGCCCGATGACCTCAAACAGTAAGGATAGAAAACATGTGGTAGCCTAACTGTCAGTGGTCACAACCGTGACATAATCTAGGCTAGTAGATGGATAAGTAACCTAGATTTTAATGTTTGGAGATGACACAGGAAACATACACATGGTGCAGTCAGTGTCAAATCATAACAGAGGACGAAGAGGAAAAAGAGGCTGTTTTTTTTGGCAGTAGTACGGTTCCCTGGGAGGGACAATCTGTCTTTTTACTGGCTTCTCGGTCTCTCTTTCTCTCTCTCTCTCTGTCTCTCTCTGTCTCTCTCTGTATCTCTCTGTATCTCTGTCTCTCTCTGTATCTCTGTCTCGCTCTCTCAATTCAATAAAAAAAAAAATTCAAGGGGCTTTATTGGAATGGGAAACATATGTTAACATTGCCAAAGTCAGACTATGCTGATAGATAGACCTAGTGCTCGGTTCTGTCTGGTGGCTGACCTGTCTATACTGATAGATAGACCTAGTGCACGGTTCTGTCTGGTGGCTGACCTGACTATACTGATAGATAGACCTAGTGCACGGTTCTGTCTGTCTGGTGGCTGACCTGTCTATACTGATAGATAGACCTAGTGCACGGTTCTGTCTGTCTGGTGGCTGACCTGTCTATACTGATAGATAGACCTAGTGCACGGTTCTGACTGTCTGGTGGCTGACCTGCCTATACTGATAGATAGACCTAGTGCTCGGTTCTGTCTGGTGGCTGACCTGTCTATACTGATAGATAGACCTAGTGCTCGGTTCTGTCTGTCTGGTGGCTGACCTGTCTATACTGATAGATAGACCTAGTGCACGGTTCTGTCTGTCTGGTGGCTGACCTGTCTATACTGATAGATAGACCTAGTGCTCGGTTCTGTCTGGTGGCTGACCTGTCTATACTGATAGATAGACCTAGTGCTCGGTTCTGTCTGGTGGCTGACCTGTCTATACTGATAGATAGACCTAGTGCACGGTTCTGACTGGTGGCTGACCTGTCTATACTGATAGATAGACCTAGTGCACGGTTCTGTCTGTCTGGTGGCTGACCTGTCTATACTGATAGATAGACCTAGTGCTCGGTTCTGTCTGGTGGCTGACCTGTCTATACTGATAGACCTAGTGCACGGTTCTGTCTGGTGGCTGACCTGACTATACTGATAGATAGACCTAGTGCACGGTTCTGTCTGGTGGCTGACCTGACTATACTGATAGATAGACCTAGTGCTCGGTTCTGTCTGGTGGCTGACCTGACTATACTGATAGATAGACCTAGTGCTCGGTTCTGTCTGGTGGCTGACCTGTCTATACTGATAGATAGACCTAGTGCACGGTTCTGTCTGGTGGCTGACCTGACTATACTGATAGATAGACCTAGTGCACGGTTCTGTCTGTCTGGTGGCTGACCTGTCTATACTGATAGATAGACCTAGTGCACGGTTCTGTCTGTCTGGTGGCTGACCTGTCTATACTGATAGATAGACCTAGTGCACGGTTCTGACTGTCTGGTGGCTGACCTGCCTATACTGATAGATAGACCTAGTGCTCGGTTCTGTCTGGTGGCTGACCTGTCTATACTGATAGATAGACCTAGTGCTCGGTTCTGTCTGTCTGGTGGCTGACCTGACTATACTGATAGATAGACCTAGTGCACGGTTCTGACTGGTGGCTGACCTGTCTATACTGATAGATAGACCTAGTGCACGGTTCTGACTGTCTGGTGGCTGACCTGCCTATACTGATAGATAGACCTAGTGCTCGGTTCTGTCTGGTGGCTGACCTGTCTATACTGATAGATAGACCTAGTGCACGGTTCTGTCTGTCTGGTGGCTGACCTGTCTATACTGATAGATAGACCTAGTGCACGGTTCTGTCTGTCTGGTGGCTGACCTGTCTATACTGATAGATAGACCTAGTGCACGGTTCTGTCTGGTGGCTGACCTGACTATACTCTGCCCCTCCCCTCTCTCTCCGTCCCTCGCGTGCTCGCTTTGAAAAATGCAAGTGTTTGTGTTCTCGAAACTACGCAACTAATCAGTCTCCTCCGTTCCAAAAATACTGAGTCTTAGGAATCGACACCAGGAGTCGAGGATCAATTATTTTGGAGTCATTGGAAAAGTTGGAAAAATGGCAGAAAAAAGTCAAGCGACAGCAGCAAAGTCCTGTATGGTAATACTTTGAGACGAGGTACAGGGATTCTTCCTGTAAAAAATTGCATCATACTGCAGCAGAGCTTGATGGGATACTGAGGAATGGTACGGCATGTTGAAGTGCATGATGTCATAGTATTTCACTGACGGCCATTGTTGTCGTTAAAGCTAGTTTCGACCACCAGAGGGCGTCTTTGAGAAGCTAAGTTATTGGAACGACATGGAGCTGAAGGCCTAAGAGTTTAGGCTGAAGGCCTAACAGCTGTTTACTGTAGCTGTTTTAGTGTAACTTACTTATTGGCATAAGGGCTTACTGTACTTCAATATACAGGATATCAATCATTCATTCATTTGTGCATGTCATCACACAGCATACAAGTCATCCATTTTGTTAAATACAGTCAAGCATTTTAGTTATAAAACGAAATAACAAACAGATCATTGAACACAATGAATAAACCTCAACATGTCAGCTAAAGGGATTGAATTAACAAATGTATTTTACTGTTTTAAATATTGGCAGTACTAGAGACTTTAAAACCTATTTTTGTTAGAACAGACTATATGGGATTGATTGTAATTTGTTTTTAAATTATTATTGTATTTCTTGTGCTGTTTATACTGAAACGTAGCTTAGTTAAATTGATTAATATTATGCTGTTTCTATTCCAAGAAAAAACGAAAATGCATTTCTTACAGTAGCCTATGTAGGCCTCAGGGTTTCCGGTAGGATAAAATGGCGCTGTACAACATTACCGGTCGGGAGTAGGCCTAGGCTACTAAGCGACTGCGAATGAAGAGCAAAATAATCCTAACATTTCCACACCCTAATTGTAGGCTAATGAAGATTCCCAAAAAAGACGAGTCCCCATGCTTGTCTCAAGGCAGCGTGAAACGGTGCTGAAATAGTTGACCACACGCGGGTCGGCTTTTGCTTCAAATCCTATGATAACAATTGGATGACTTTGGGTGTTTCAGTAAGCAACAATTTGTTACCTTCAATTTCATTAGCCTACTTTATTCTGTCATTCAGTGATATATATTCTCATAGTAATTCGTTATGGATCCATTCAGATGTAGTTAGAAAACAGTGTATTTGGTGGGCTATGCAAAGAGATGGGAGAAGTGACTTACCTCGCTAACCTCCATTAATACATTTAAAGCCCCTAAACTCGGCAAGAGTCTATTGCTGTTGAGAGAATGCCAAGAGTGTGCAAAGCTGTCATCAAGGCAAAGCGTGGCTACTTTGAAGAATCTAAAAATATTTGTAAAACATTTGATTTGTTGAACACTTTTTTGGTTACTACATGATTCCATATGTGTTATTTCATAGTTTTGATGTCTTCACTATTATTCTACAATTTAGAAAATAGTAAAAAAAAAATTAAGAAAAACTGTAGTAAACAAAAAAGTAGGTGTGTCCAAGGTTTTTTGACTGGTCTTTTTTTGGTTACTAGGGGATTCCATATGTGTTATCACTGGTACTGCAACTGTTCTATATGGCTTATTTTTAGCCAAATGTTGAATAGACATGCAGACTAATTAATTCATGCAAGGAAAAGAGGAATATTAGCCTACTGTGTGTAGTCATAAAAAAACAATTAATAAACAAGCATTATTTTGTTTGGTAACGGATCGGCTCTCAGAACTCATTAAGAGACGGCTTCAGTCTTCAATGTACTAATTCATTCAGAAGGTTAAACCCATAGGTCTTAGGCCTGCAGTAAATTAAATGACCAGGTTCGTTTTTCATTAGGTTATAATAATCCATGCCTTCTGGGAATGTTATAAAGTCCAACAGTTGTGGGTGGAGTTAGATATTTAGCTGTCAGAAGTATTACACTGGAAACTAACTTTTAATCATTAGTCTGTCTGCATGTTTCAAGACACGGCATATAAGGGTGCAGTACTTTTCTCGTCAATCATCTTGAAAAAATGATATACTTAAAAAATGAAAATCAACAAATGTCAGCCTTTAAATGCTTTATTATCCAAATTTTGAAAGTTTGTGTGGGCGACGGAGAGAAACAAAATGGTGCAGTTTGAGGCCATGTGGCAGGTGGGTCTGGAGATGGAGGTGTGAGCAGGTGGGTCTGGAGATGGAGGTGTGAGCAGGTGGGTCTGGAGATGGAGGTGTGAGCAGGTGGGTCTGGAGATGGAGGTGTGAGCAGGTGGGTCTGGAGATGGAGGTGTGATGTAGTTGATCTGGAGATGGAGGTGTGAGCAGGTGGGTCTGGAGATGGAGGTGTGATGTAGTTGATCTGGAGATGGAGGTGTGAGCAGGTGGGTCTGGAGATGGAGGTGTGAGCAGGTGGGTCTGGAGATGGGGGTGTGAGCAGGTGGGTCTGGAGATGGGGGTGTGAGCAGGTGGGTCTGGAGATGGGGGTGTGAGCAGGTGGGTCTGGAGATGGAGGTGTGAGCAGGTGGGTCTGGAGATGGAGGTGTGATGTAGTTAATCTGGAGATGGGGGTGTGAGCAGGTGGGTCTGGAGATGGAGGTGTGATGTAGTTGATCTGGAGATGGAGGTGTGAGCAGGTGGGTCTGGAGATGGGGGTGTGAGCAGGTGGGTCTGGAGATGGAGGTGTGAGCAGGTGGGTCTGGAGATGGAGGTGTGATGTAGTTGATCTGGAGATGGAGGTGTGAGTAGGTGGGTCTGGAGATGGAGGTGTGAGCAGGTGGGTCTGGAGATGGAGGTGTGATGTAGTTGATCTGGAGATGGAGGTGTGAGCAGGTGGGTCTGGAGATGGGGGTGTGAGCAGGTGGGTCTGGAGATGGAGGTGTGAGCAGGTGGGTCTGGAGATGGAGGTGTGAGCAGGTGGGTCTGGAGATGGAGGTGTGAGCAGGTGGGTCTGGAGATGGAGGTGTGAGCAGGTGGGTCTGGAGATGGAGGTGTGAGCAGGTGGGTCTGGAGATGGAGGTGTGATGTAGTTGATCTGGAGATGGAGGTGTGAGTAGGTGGGTCTGGAGATGGAGGTGTGAGCAGGTGGGTCTGGAGATGGAGGTGTGATGTAGTTGATCTGGAGATGGAGGTGTGAGCAGGTGGGTCTGGAGATGGAGGTGTGATGTAGTTGATCTGGAGATGGAGGTGTGAGCAGGTGGGTCTGGAGATGGAGGTGTGATGTAGTTGATCTGGAGATGGAGGTGTGAGCAGGTGGGTCTGGAGATGGAGGTGTGAGCAGGTGGGTCTGGAGATGGAGGTGTGATGTAGTTGATCTGGAGATGGAGGTGTGAGCAGGTGGGGTCTGGAGATGGAGGTGTGAGCAGGTGGGTCTGGAGATGGAGGTGTGAGCAGGTGGGTCTGGAGATGGAGGTGTGAGCAGGTGGGTCTGGAGATGGGGGTGTGAGCAGGTGGGTCTGGAGATGGAGGTGTGAGCAGGTGGGTCTGGAGATGGGGGTGTGAGCAGGTGGGTCTGGAGATGGAGGTGTGAGCAGGTGGGTCTGGAGATGGAGGTGTGAGCAGGTGGGTCTGGAGATGGGGGTGTGAGCAGGTGGGTCTGGAGATGGAGGTGTGAGCAGGTGGGTCTGGAGATGGAGGTGTGAGCAGGTGGGTCTGGAGATGGAGGTGTGAGCAGGTGGGTCTGGAGATGAGGTGAGCAGGTGGGTCTGGAGATGGAGGTGTGATGTAGTTGATCTGGAGATGGAGGTGTGAGCAGGTGGGTCTGGAGATGGAGGTGTGATGTAGTTGATCTGGAGATGGAGGTGTGAGCAGGTGGGTCTGGAGATGGAGGTGTGAGCAGGTGGGTCTGGAGATGGGGGTGTGAGCAGGTGGGTCTGGAGATGGGGGTGTGAGCAGGTGGGTCTGGAGATGGGGGTGTGAGCAGGTGGGTCTGGAGATGGAGGTGTGAGCAGGTGGGTCTGGAGATGGAGGTGTGATGTAGTTAATCTGGAGATGGGGGTGTGAGCAGGTGGGTCTGGAGATGGAGGTGTGATGTAGTTGATCTGGAGATGGAGGTGTGAGCAGGTGGGTCTGGAGATGGGGGTGTGAGCAGGTGGGTCTGGAGATGGAGGTGTGAGCAGGTGGGTCTGGAGATGGAGGTGTGAGCAGGTGGGTCTGGAGATGGAGGTGTGATGTAGTTGATCTGGAGATGGAGGTGTGAGTAGGTGGGTCTGGAGATGGAGGTGTGAGCAGGTGGGTCTGGAGATGGAGGTGTGATGTAGTTGATCTGGAGATGGAGGTGTGAGCAGGTGGGTCTGGAGATGGGGGTGTGAGCAGGTGGGTCTGGAGATGGAGGTGTGAGCAGGTGGGTCTGGAGATGGAGGTGTGAGCAGGTGGGTCTGGAGATGGAGGTGTGAGCAGGTGGGTCTGGAGATGGAGGGTGTGAGCAGGTGGGTCTGGAGATGGAGGTGTGAGCAGGTGGGTCTGGAGATGGAGGTGTGATGTAGTTGATCTGGAGATGGAGGTGTGAGTAGGTGGGTCTGGAGATGGAGGTGTGAGCAGGTGGGTCTGGAGATGGAGGTGTGATGTAGTTGATCTGGAGATGGAGGTGTGAGCAGGTGGGTCTGGAGATGGAGGTGTGATGTAGTTGATCTGGAGATGGAGGTGTGAGCAGGTGGGTCTGGAGATGGAGGTGTGATGTAGTTGATCTGGAGATGGAGGTGTGAGCAGGTGGGTCTGGAGATGGAGGTGTGAGCAGGTGGGTCTGGAGATGGAGGTGTGATGTAGTTGATCTGGAGATGGAGGTGTGAGCAGGTGGGTCTGGAGATGGAGGTGTGAGCAGGTGGGTCTGGAGATGGAGGTGTGAGCAGGTTGGTCTGGAGATGGAGGTGTGAGCAGGTGGGTCTGGAGATGGAGGTGTGAGCAGGTGGGTCTGGAGATGGGGGTGTGAGCAGGTGGGGTCTGGAGATGGAGGTGTGAGCAGGTGGGTCTGGAGATGGGGGGTGTGAGCAGGTGGGTCTGGAGATGGAGGTGTGAGCAGGTGGGTCTGGAGATGGAGGTGTGAGCAGGTGGGTCTGGAGATGGGGGTGTGAGCAGGTGGGTCTGGAGATGGAGGTGTGAGCAGGTGGGTCTGGAGATGGAGGTGTGAGCAGGTGGGTCTGGAAATGGAGGTGTGAGCAGGTGGGTCTGGAGATGGAGGTGTGAGCAGGTGGAAATGGAGGTGTGAGCAGGTGGGTCTGGGCAGGTGTGATGTAGTAGATCTGGAGATGGAGGTGTGAGCAGGTGGGTCTGGAGATGGAGGTGTGAGCAGGTGGGTCTGGAGATGTAGGTGTGAGCAGGTGGGTCTGGAGATGGAGGTGTGAGCAGGTGGGTCTGGAGATGGAGGTGTGAGCAGGTGGGTCTGGGCAGGTGTGATGTAGTTGTTTGTATGTGTATGTCTTGTATTGTCTAAAAATATAGAATAAAATCTTACAAAAATGATGTAATAATGAAAAATGACAAGCTTGCACCACGCATCTGATTATTCATTATGAATAGGATTTATTTTGTTTACATTCTTCATTGTAACCACAATGTCACAAATAATTTAACACACACAACATGAGCAGATTAACTTGGTCAAAACATTTATTTATCTATCAGAAAGAATGTTGGTACTTATTTATTTAGATCCAAAGCCACGAATGAGTGAGTGACTCGGCTTTATGCTGACAAATATATTAAATTGCCTAAATAAACTAGTACATTTTATAAATAAATGAAGTAGTTCAGGTCTTGAAAATATGGGCAATCTTTTTCCCCTCTCTATCCTCGCTGGACTCCCTTTCATTCAGTTTCTTCTTCACGTCTGCAAAGGACTCCGTGTTTCAGAAACTCACTTTATGTAGATGGGCTGTCAGTCTTTCACACTGTGGTAAATAAAGACAGTTTGTTATTTAGCATTATTTATTTCTGTTTTTAGAAGGAGAGGAACCAAAAGCCCACTGTGCCTATTTTTAGAAAATCGTCAGTCCACATGTCAAGTGCATTTGCGCCATTGTATTTACCCAAGTTCTCGCTCAACTCCAGGACCACCCGCGAGCAAATCATTTTCTTGCCTGATGCAGGACTCTAGTGCCAGAGAAGAGACTCTCGGACTGAAAACATTCACACCTCCATTAATTTAGGAAAATATAATCAATTTGTGCCACAGTTTAGACCACCAATAGACCAGCGTTCTAACTCCCCCTTGTGATAGTGTGGTGCAATGACAGAATGCCACCATCTACCACAAACGGTCGCGGCATAAACTCAAAATGTTTAATTGAGGAACCACTGTATGCTTAGATATGCAGAAAAATATCCTTATTTTTTTTTTACATATAATGAATGTCTCCAGATTGGAGGAAAAAACAGTTTCAGGTGTTTGGAAAAGAGAGGAAGAGGGGGATGGTGAGAGCGAGAGTGAGAGAGAGGGTGAGGAAGAGGGATGAGAGAAGGGGTAGAGAGGGGAATGGAGGGAAAAGAGAGTGGGTGGAGAGAGAGGATGTGGGATGGGGTGGAGAGGGTGGAAAGGAAGAGGGATAGAGGGGGTGGAGAGAGAGAAAGGGATAGAGGGGGTGGAGAGAGAGAGAGAGGGATAGAGGGGGTGGAGAGAGGGAGAGGGATAGAGGGGGTGGAGAGAGAGAGTGATAGAGGGGGTAGAGAGATAGAGGGATGGGGTGGAGAGAGGGGGATAGATGGGGTGGGGAGAGGGATGGGGTAGAGAGAGGGAGAGAGAGGGAGGGAGAGGGATTGGGGGGGTGGAGAGAGAGGGAGGTGGAGGGATGGGGTGGAGAGAGAGGGAGAGGGATGGGGTGGTGGAGAGAGAGAGGGAGGTGGAGGGATGAGGGGTGGAGAGGTATAGTATGCCCTTAATCTTTGGCACCTCTCACAGATAGGCCTTGCAGTCAGCAGTGGTGTGTGGGGAGCCAAGTTATCAGAGCTGTTGCAGATTGTCGACATGGTGCTGGCTGTCACAGAGTTGGCGCTAGAGAGAGAGAGAGAGAGAGAGAGAAGGAAGGACAGTTGTGCTGACTGTACATCTGGACTTGGTTCAAACTTATTTTCTTTCCAATACTTATTGAGCGTTTGATGTAGCCTGCCTGGAGTGCCTGGAAGGTAGGGAGACTAATTCATTGGTTCCACTGCGCCAGACTAATCAAGCGCAATTAAAGTATTTGATAAAAATAAAACAACTTTTTAAACCCAGGTCTGCCTAAAACAGATTCTACAGGTTCCACTGGATGACATGCAACAGTGGGAGTTTGTGAATGAATCATCACAATATGAACACAACAAAAGCCTGCAGGGTGTTCCAGTTGTCTGTCAACAGCTCAGCGAAAGGAAGAGGGGTTCTCGAGATCCTGAGTATTTGTACGGTAGAGAGATGCCACCCACCCCCCCACCTCCCATTCTGACACTCAATTACAGTGTACTAGAATGGAGAGGCCTTCCACTAAGGGGAAGAAGGAAGGCCCTGATCTGGGCTCTAGTTCTTCAGGAGGCTGAAGAAATTCAGCTTGGCACCCTCACAAACTTTTACAGATGCACAATTGAGAGCATCCTGTCGGGCTGCATCACCGCCTGATATGACAACTGCACCACCCACAACCACAAGGCTCTCCAGAGGGTAGTGAGGTCTGCACAACGCATCACCGGGGGCAAACTACCTGCTCTCCAGGACACCTACAACACCCGATGTCACAGGAAGGCCAAAAAGATCATCAAGGACAACAACCACCCGAGCCACTGCCTGTTCACCCTGTTATCATCCAGAAGGCGAGGTCAGTACAGGTGCATCAAAGCTGGGACAGAGAGACTGAAAAACAGCTTCTATCTCAAGGCCATCAGACTGTTAAACAGCCATCACTAACATAGCAATCACTAGGCTGCTTCCACCCGGTTACATAACGCTGCACCTTAGAGGATGCTGCCCCAAATACATAGACATGAAATCACTGGCCACTTTAATAATGGAACACTAGTCACTTTAATAATGTTTACATATTTTTGCTTTACTCATCTCATATGTCTATACTGTATTGAATTCTACTGTATTTTAGTCTATGCCACTCCGACATTGCTCATCCGAATATTTACATGCATATATTCCTTATTTTACCTTTAGATGTGTGTGTATTGTTGTGAATTGTTAGATATTACTGCGCTGTTGGAGCTAGAAACACAAGCAGTTCGCTACACCCACAATAACAGCTGCTAAACATGTGTATGTGACCAATAACATTTGATTTGATTTTGATTCGGCTCTAGTGACTTCCTCTCTTTCTTCATCTGTTCTGTTTTTTCCTTGCCTCCCTCTCACCATAACACAGACAGACATTACAGACAACATTAGCACATCAATGTCAAACCTCCCCCTTACTTCTCTCCTATCTCTCTCTCCTCTCTCCTCGCTCTCCTCACTCTCCCCTCTCTGTCGCTCTCCTCTTT
The DNA here is from genome assembly GCF_901001165.1 of Salmo trutta. Lineage (NCBI taxonomy): Eukaryota > Metazoa > Chordata > Actinopteri > Salmoniformes > Salmonidae > Salmo > Salmo trutta. The sequence goes on from NC_042961.1 coordinate 61,480,541, forward strand.
CCTGTCTCTCTCTCTCTCTCTCTCTCTCTCTCTCTCTCTCTCTCTCTCTCTCTCTGCCTCTTTCCTCTCTCTCCTCTCTCTCTCCACTCTCTCCTCTCTCTCCTCTCTCTCTCCTCTCTCTGTCTCTCTGTCTTTCTCCTCTCTCTCTCCTCTCTCTATCTCTCTCTTATCTCTCTCCTCTCTCTTTCATCTCTCTCTCTCTCTCTCTCTCTCTCTCTCTCTCTCTCTCTCTCTCTCTCTCACTAATCTTATTACACAACAAACATCTTTCTGTAACTGGACGTTACTGTTACTGGACATTAAATCAAATAAAATCGAATGTATTTTTATAGCCCTTCTTACATCAACTGATATCTCAAAGTGCTGTACAGAAACCCAGCCTAAAACCCCAAACAGCAAGCAATGCAGGTGTAGAAGCACGGTGGCTAGGAAAAACTCCCTAGAAAGGCCAAAACCTAGGAAGAAACCTAGAGAGGAACCAGGCTATGAGGGGTGGCCAGTCCTCTTCTGTCTGTGCTAGGTGGAGATTATAACAGAACATGGCCAAGATGTTCAAATGTTCATAAATGACCAGCATGGTCAAATAATAATAATAATCACAGTTGTCGAGGGTGCAACAAGTCAGCACCTCAAGAGTAAATGTCAGTTGGCTTTTCATAGCCGATCATTGAGAGTATCTCTACCGCTCCTGCTGTCTCTAGAGAGTTGAAAACAGCAGGTCTGGGACAGGTAGCACGTCCTGGTGAACAGGTCAGGGTTCCATAGCCGCAGGCAGAACAGTTGAAACTGGAGCAGCAGCACGGCCAGGTGGGCTGGGGACAGCAAGGAGTCATCATGTCAGGTCGTCCTGAGGCATGGTCCTAGGGCTCAGGTCCTCCGAGAGAGAGAAAGAAAGAAAGAGAGAAAGAGACAATTAGAGAATTAGAGAGAGCATACTTAAATTCACACAGGACACCGGATAAGACAGGAGAAATACTCCAGATATAACAGACTGACCCTAGCCCCCCGACACATAAACTACTGCAGCATAATTACTGGATGCTGAGACAGGAGGGGTCAGGAGACACTGTGGCCCCATCCGACGATACCCCCGGACAGGGCCAAACAGGAAGGATATAACCCCACCCACTTTGCCAAAGCACAGCCCCCACACCACTAGAGGGATATCTTCAACCACCAACTTACCGTCCTGAGACAAGGCCGAGTATAGCCCTCAAAGATCTCCGCCACGGCACAACCCAAGGGGGGGCGCCAACCCAGACAGGAAGACCACGTCAGTGACTCAACTCACTCAAGTGACGCACCCCTCCTAGAGACGGCATGGAAGAACACCAATAAGCCAGTGACTCAGCCCCTGTAATAGGGTTAGAGGCAGAGAATCCCAGTGGAGAGAGGGGAACCGGCCAGGCAGAGACAGCAAGGGCGGTTCGATGCTTCAGAGCCTTTCCGTTCACCTTCACACTCCTGGGCCAGACTACACTCAATCATAGGACCCACTGAAGAGATGAGTTTTCAGTAAAGACTTAAAGGGTGAGACCGAGTCTGCATCTCTCACATGGGTAGGCAGACCTTTCCATAAAAATGGAGCTCTATAGGAGAAAGCCCTGCCTCCAGCTGTTTGCTTAGAAATTCTAGGGACAATTAGGAGGCCTGCGTCTTGTGACCGTAGCGAACGTGTAGGTATGTACGGCAGGACCAAATCGGAAAGATAGGTAGGAGCAAGCCCATGTAATGCTTTGTAGGTTAGCAGTAAAACCTTGAAATCAGCCCTTGCTTTAACAGGAAGCCAGTGTAGGGAGGCTAACACTGGAGTAATATGATCACATTTTTTGGTTCTAGTCAGGATTCAAGCAGCCGTATTTTGCACTAACTGAAGTTTATTTAGTGCTTTATCCGGGTAGCCGGAAAGTAGAGCATTGCAGTTGTCCAACCTAGAAGTAACAAAAGCATGGATTAATTTTTCTGCATCATTTGTGGACAGAAAGTTTCAGATTTTTGCAATGTTACGTAGATGGAAAAAAGCTGCCCTTGAAACAGTCTTGATATGTTCTTCAAAAGAGAGATCAGGGTCCAGAGTAACGCCGAGGTCCTTCACAGTTTTATTTGAGACAACTGTACAACCATCAAGATTAATTGTCAGATTTAACAGAAGATCTCTTTGTTTCTTGGGACCTAGAACAAGCATCTCTGTTTTGTCCGAGTTTAAAAGTAGAAAGTTTGCAGCCATCCACTTCCTTATGTCTGAAACACAGGCTTCTAGCGAGGGCAATTTTGGGGCTTCACCATGTTTCATTGAAATGTACAGCTGTGTGTCATCCGCATAGCAGTGAAATTTAACATTATGTTTTCGAATGACATCCCCAAGAGGTAAAATATATAGTGAAAATAATAGTGGTCCTAAAACGGAACCTTGAGGAACACCGAAATTTACAGTTGATTTGTCAGAGGACAAACCATTCACAGAGACAAACTGATATCTTTCCGACAGATAAGATCTAAACCAGGCCAGAACTTGTCCGTGTAGACCAATCTCTCCAAAAGAATGTGGTGATCGATGGTATCAAAAGCAGCACTAAGATCTAGGAGCACGAGGACAGATGCAGAGCCTCGTTCTGACATCATTAAAAGGTCATTTACCACCTTCACAAGTGCAGCCTCAGTGCTATGATGGGGTCTAAAACCAGACTGAAGCGTTTCGTATACATTGTTTGTCTTCAGGAAGGCAGTGAGTTACAGCTTTTTCTAACATTTTTGAGAGGAATGGAAGATTCGATATAGGCCGATAGTTTTTTATATTTTCTGGGTCAAGGTTTGGCTTTTTCAAGAGAGGCTTTATTACTGCCACTTTTAGTGAGTTTGGTACACATCCAGTGGATAGAGAGCCATTTATTATGTTCAACATAGGAGGGCCAAGCACAGGAAGCAGCTCTTTCAGTAGTTTAGTTGGAATAGGGTCCAGTATGCAGCTTGAGGGTTTAGAGGCCATGGCTATTTTCATCATTGTGTCAAGAGAAATAGTACTAAAACACTTTAGTGTCTCCCTTGATCCTAGGTCCTGGCAGAGTTGTGCAGACTCAGGACAACGGAGCTTTGGAGGAATACGCATATTTAAAGAGGAGTCCGTAATTTGCTTTCTAATGATCATGATCTTTTCCTCAAAGAAGTTCATAAATGTATTACTGCTGAAGTGAAAGCCATCCTCCATTTGAAAATGCTGCTTTTTAGTTAGCTTTGCGACAGTATCAAAAATACATTATGGATTGTTCTTATTTTCTTCAATTAAGTTGGAAAAATAGGATGATCGAGCAGCAGTGAGGGCTCTTCGATACTGCATGGTACTGTCTTTCCAAGCTAGTCAGAAGACTTCCAGTTTGGTGTGGCGCCATTTCCGTTCCAATTTTCTGGAAGCTTGCTTCAGAGCTCGTGTATTTTCTGTATACCAGAGAGCTAGTTTCTTATGACAAATGTTTTTAGTTTTTAGGGGTGCAACTGCATCTAGGGTATTGCGCAAAATTAAATTGAGTTCCTCAGTTAGGTGGTTAACTGATTTTTGTCCTCTGATGTCCTTGGGTAGGCAGAGGGAGTCTGGAAGTGCATCAAGGAATCTTTGGGTTGTCTGAGAATTTATAGCACGACTTTTGATGCTCCTTGGTTGGGGTCTGAGCAGATTATTTGTTGCGATTGCAAACGTAATAAAATGGTGGTCCGATAGTCCAGGATTTTGAGGAAAAACATTAAGATCCACAACATTTATTCCACGGGACAAAACTAGGTCCAGAGTATGACTGTGGCAGTGAGTAGGTCCAGAGACATGTTGGACAAAACCCACTGAGTCGATGATGGCTCCGAAAGCCTTTTGGAGTGGGTCTGTGGACTTTTCCATGTAAATATTAAAGTCACCAAAAATTTGAATATTATCTGCTGTGACTACAATGTCCGATAGGAATTCAGGGAACTCAGTGAGGAGTGCTGTATATGGCCCAGGAGGCCTGTAAACAGTAGCTATAAAAAGTGATTGAGTAGGCTGCATAGATTACATGACTAGAAGCTCAAAAGACGAAAACGTTGTTGTGTTTTTTTTTTGTAAATTGAAATTTGCATCGTAAATGTTAGCAACACCTCCGCCTTTGCGGGATGCACGGGGGATATGGTCACTAGTGTAACCAGGAGGTGAGGCCTCATTTAACACAGTAAATTCATCAGGCTTCAGCCATGTTTCAGTCAGGCCAATCACGTCAAGATTATGATCAGTGATTAGTTCATTGACTATAACTGCCTTGGAAGTGAGGGATCTAACATTAAGTAGCCCTATTTTGAGATGTGAGGTATCACGATCTCTTTCAATAATGGCAGGAATGGAGGAGGTCTTTATTCTAGTGAGATTGCTAAGGCGAACACCGCCATGTTTAGTTTTGCCCAACCTAGGTCGAGGCACAGACACGGTCTCAATGGGGATAGCTGAGCTGACTACACTGACTGTGCTAGTGGCAGACTCCACTAAGCTGGCAGGCTGGCTAACAGCCTGCTGCCTGGCCTGTACCCTATTTCATTGTGGAGCATTACTGTTACTGGACATTACTGTTACTGGACATTACTGTTACTGGACGTTACTGGACATTACTGTTACTGGACATTACTGGACATTACTGGACATTACTGTTACTGGACGTTACTGGACGTTACTGGACGTTACTGTTACTGGACTTTACTGTTACTGGACGTTACTGGACGTTACTGTTACTGGACGTTACTGGACATTACTGGATGTTACTGGACATTACTGTTACTGGACATTACTGTTACTGGACATTACTGTTACTGGATATTACTGTTACTGGACATTACTGTTATTGGACATTACTGTTACTGGACGTTACTGTTACTGGACGTTACTGTTACTGGACATTACTGTTACTGGACGTTACTGTTACTGGACATTACTGGACATTACTGTTACTGGACATTACTGGACATTACTGTTACTGGACATTACTGTTACTGGACGTTACTGTTACTGGACGTTACTGTTACTGGACGTTACTGGACATTACTGTTACTGGACATTACTGTTACTGGACGTTACTGTTACTGGACATTACTGTTACTGGATGTTACTGGACATTACTGTTACTGGACATTACTGGATGTTACTGGACATTACTGTTACTGGATGTTACTGTTTCTGGACATTACTGTTACTGGACATTACTGTTACTGGATATTACTGTTACTGGACATTACTGGACATTACTGTTACTGGACATTACTGTTACTGGACGTTACTGTTACTGGACGTTACTGTTACTGGACATTACTGTTACTGGACGTTACTGTTACTGGACATTACTGGACATTACTGTTACTGGACATTACTGGACATTACTGTTACTGGACATTACTGTTACTGGACGTTACTGTTACTGGACGTTACTGTTACTGGACGTTACTGGACATTACTGTTACTGGACATTACTGGACATTACTGTTACTGGACATTACTGGACATTACTGTTACTGGACGTTACTGTTACTGGACATTACTGTTACTGGACGTTACTGGACATTACTGGACATTACTGTTACTGGACATTACTGTTACTGGACATTACTGGACATTACTGTTAATGGACGTTACTGTTACTGGACATTACTGTTACTGGACGTTACTGTTACTGGACGTTACTGGACATTACTGTTACTGGACATTACTGTTACTGGACGTTACTGTTACTGGACATTACTGTTACTGGACATTACTGTTACTGGACATTACTGGACATTACTGTTACTGGACATTACTGTTACTGGACATTACTGTTACTGGACGTTACTGTTACTGGACATTACTGTTACTGGACATTACTGGACATTACTGTTACTGGACATTACTGTTACTGGACATTACTGTTACTGGACATTACTGGACATTACTGTTACTGGACATTACTGTTACTGGACATTACTGTTACTGGACGTTACTGTTACTGGACATTACTGGACATTACTGGACATTACTGAACATTACTGTTACTGGACGTTACTGTTACTGGACATTACTGTTACTGGACGTTACTGGACATTACTGTTACTGGACGTTACTGTTACTGGACATTACTGTTACTGGACGTTACTGGACGTTACTGTTACTGGACATTACTGTTACTGGACGTTACTGGACATTACTGTTACTGGACGTTACTGGACGTTACTGGACATTACTGGACATTACTGTTACTGGACGTTACTGGACGTTACTGTTACTGGACATTACTGTTACTGGACGTTACTGGACATTACTGTTGCTGGACATTACTGTTACTGGACGTTACTGGACATTACTGGACATTACTGTTACTGGACGTTACTGGACATTACTGTTACTGGACGTTACTGTTACTGGACGTTACTGTTACTGGACGTTACTGGACATTACTGTTACTGGACATTACTGTTACTGGACTTACTGGACATTACTGTTACTGGACATTACTGGACATTACTGTTACTGGACATTACTGTTACTGGACATTACTGTTACTGGACGTTACTGTTACTGGACATTACTGGACATTACTGTTACTGGACATTACTGTTACTGGACATTACTGGACATTACTGTTACTGGACATTACTGTTACTGGACATTACTGGACATTACTGTTACTGGACATTACTGTTACTGGACGTTACTGGACATTACTGGACGTTACTGGACATTACTGTTACTGGACATTACTGGACGTTACTGGACATTACTGGACGTTACTGGATGTTACTGGACGTTACTGGACGTTATTGGACGTTACTGGACGTTACTGGACATTACTGGACGTTACTGGACGTTATTGGACATTACTGGACGTTACTGGACATTACTGGACGTTACTGGACATTAGTGGACGTTACTGGACGTTACTGGATGTTACTGGATGTTACTGGATGTTACATGGTTGGAGCATTGGCCCTAGTTTTGTAATGTAGTTATACTGTGGGATGTTCGATTCAAACGAGGATATGACTGGAAGTGTAGTTCTGGGTTTAAATCATGTACTATTCCACTTAAATGTAAATGTAAATGTAAATTCCAGACCTGGGTTTAAATACTATTTGAAATCATTGATCTGTGCTTGATTGAGTTTGCCTGATGCAAGGGAGAGTCAATGGAATAGTTACCCATCAAACCAAACTTTATTTTGTCACATGCGCTGAATAAGTGTAGACTTTACCGTGAAATGCTTACTTACAAGACCTTAACCAACAGTGCAGTTCAAGGAGATTTAAGAAAATATTTACCAAATAAACTCAAGTAAAGAATTATTAAAAGTAATACAATAAAATGACAATAACGAGGCTATAAACAGGGGGTACCGGTACCGAGTCAGTGTGCAGGGGTACAGGCTAGTTGAGGTAAGGCTAAAGGCACTCCAGGCAGGTCTGCTTTGCTCCTGGCAGCATGAAAACATGATGTCTGTCCCGGCTATGACATCTCTGCTGGGGGATAGTGGCTTTTATAACAAGCACTTAGAGAGAGTTTGTGTGTGTGTGTGTGTGTGTGTGTGTGTGTGTGTGTGTGTGTGTGTGTGTGTGTGTGTGTGTGTGTGTGTGTGTGTGTGTGTGTGCGTGCGTGTGCTAGTGCACTTGGCCCATGATGGATAGATAAGATATTGAATGATCATATACAGTACTGTATTCAGCACACACACACACACCCACACACTCTCCGTTACACACACACACTCTCCGTTACACACACACACACACACACTCTCCGTTACACACACACACACACTCCGTTACACACATTGCAGCCATGTGCTTTTAGGTCATTGTGTCTGTTTTTGCGGTAGTTACAAGATGATCACGTCAGAGAGGACATGTCTTTATGACCAGAACTGATGGCACGATACATGAGTAATTTAACCTTAATCTGGGGTTAAGATGGGGGTTAAGATTAGGATAGTTGGTTGGGGTCAGGTAAGGGGTTAAGATTAGGACAGTTGGTTGGGGTAGAAGGAGGGAGAAACAGTGAGAGCGAAAGAGAGAGAGGGGGGGAGAAGGAGGGAGAAAAGGTGAGAGAGAATGAGAGAGAGGGGGTAGAAGGAGGGAGAAACGGTGAGAGAGAAAGAGAGAGGGGGTAGAAGGAGGGAGAAAAGGTGAGAGAGAAAGAGAGAGAGGGGGGAGAAGGAGGGAGAAACGGTGAGAGAGAAAGAGAGAGAGGGGGGAGAAGGAGGGAGAAAAGGTGAGAGAGAAAGAGAGAGAGTAGGGGAGGGGGAATGATGCTTTTCCTCTCCCTAACCTTGGACTTAACCTTATTTCCTTTAAATGTACCATCTACAATACACTCTCACCTTCGACTTCAGAGGACTACAGTGTCTTGCAACCAAGATAATTTTTCTGGAGGAATCTTTTTAATGAATGGAAGTTTTTCACTTTCTTGTGTGTGTGTGTGTGTGTGTGTGTGTATATATATATAAAGCTTGTTGAAGGCTAGCCAAAACATTTGACTCAAGTTTAACAATTTAAAGGCAATGCTACCAAATACTAATTGAGTGTATGTATATATACTGTATATATATATACATGGCTATATATATATATATATATAAATATATATATATATATATATATATATATACTGTATATATATATATATACTGTATATATACATTTAAACTCAGTTTTTCACAATTCCTGACGTTTAATCCTAGTAAATATTCCCTGTCATTCTTGTAATGTTTAAAATAACCATGGAGTCGTCTTTGTGTCTCTGAACAACTGGTTATCAATATATAGTTTATCAACGACGAGAGCTACTCCTTTCCCTTTCAATCTATTTTCCTTGAGAGATTCTCTCTCATGGATCTCGTCTGTAAGTCATAAGGCTTCTCTCAGAATGATGTTCTCCTTTTTAAGTTCATTCACTTCGGTTTCAATCTTATTGACTGTCCCTTTTAGCTTGTGTGTTTCCTTCTCCAATGTCGCAGCTGTTTCGTCACTCATCTCGAGGCCTTCAACTCTTTTATATCCTTACTGACTAATTCAAGTATGCCCAGTTTTATCATTTATTGATTTTAACAGATCGGTTTCCATCTTTACCATTTACCGGGGGTGAAAATATTAAATCGTCTGTGTCTGTAGAAGAGTCACGTTTTCGTTTTGAAATCAGTTCCCCTGTCTTACTCTCCGTCATGTTTGAGTGTTGCTTGTTTTCGTAATATTTGTCGATAAATGTCTCTAGTCTTAAGATTTGTTTTGTGTTATTATCCAGATTGAAGGTTATTGAATATTACGTTTTTATCTTTTATCTACATAACTACGTTCAATCCGCCATTACCTGTTGTCATTGTGTATTACTGGGGTACGCATGCCGTCGGGGGTACGCCAAATAAAAATGTGATTCAATAATAATTTCCAACGGTGTCACGTCCTGACCAGTAAAAGGGGTTATTTGTCATTGTAGTTTGGTCAGGGCGTGGCAGGGGGTGTTTGTTTTGTGTGTTTCGGTGTTTTTGGTTTATGTTCTATATTTTCTATTTCTATGTGTATATTTAGTTTTCTATTTCTATGTTGGGTTTTTGGCAATGACCTCCAATTAGAGGCAACTGGTTGTCGTTGTATCTATTTGGAGGCCATATTTAGTTGGGTTTGTTTTCACTTGTGTTTTGTGGGTGGTTATTTTCTGTATAGCCTGTGTGCCTTATGGAACTGTTTCGTCGTTTTGTTATTTTTGTTTAAGTGTTCACGTTGCTTTGAATAATAAAGAAGATGAGCACTTTACCCGCTGCGCCTTGGTCCTATCCTTACGACGCCCATGACAGAACCACCCACCAAAAAAGGAACAAGTAGCAGAAGAAGGAGCAGCAGGATAAATATTTGGAGTCGTGGACATGGGAGGAAATATTAGATGGAAAGGGACCCTGGAGGCAGGCTGGGGAGTACCGGCGACCGAGGGAGGAACTGGAGGCAGGAAAGGCAGAACGACGTTTCTGGGAGAGGAAAGTAAGGGAGCAACATGAGGCCGAGAGGCATCCCCAAAACATTTTTTTGGGGGGTGCACACGGGGAGTTGAGCAGAGTCAGAGTGGAGACCTGAGCCAACTCCCCGTGCTTATTATGGAGAGCGACGGATCAAGCAAGCACCTTGTTACGCAGAAAGGCGCACGGTGTCGCCCATACGCACGCACAGTCCGGTCAATAAGGGCTCCGCAGCGTTGCCGGGCGAGAGTTGGCCGGCAGCCAGGAAGAAGTGTGCCGGCACAACGGATCTGGTCTCCAGTGCGTCTCTTCGGTCCAGTTTATCCTGCGCCTGCTCTACGCACGGTAGCCCTCATTCCCCAGCACAGCCCGTTCGCCCTGTGCCAGCGCTCTGCCCGTGGCGGGCTACAGTGACCATCCAGCCAGGACAGGTTGTGCAGGCCATGCACTCCAGACCGCCAGTGCGTCTCCAAGACCCAGTGTACCCTGTGCCTGTTCCTGCTCCTCGCACTAGCCATGAGGTGCGTGTTACTAGGCTGGCGCCTCCAAAGCCAGCCCCACGCATCAGGCCTCTAGTGCGCCTGCCCAGTCCAGTATGTCCTGTTCCTGCTCTCCGCACAAGCCCTGAGGTGCGTGTTACTAGTTTGGCGCCTCCTATGCCAGTCCCACGCATCAGGCCTCCAGCGACGCTCCTCAGCCCTGAGCCTCCAGTGACGCTCCTCAGCCCTGAGTCTCCAGTGACGCTCCTCAGCCCTGAGTCTTCAGCGACGCTCCTCAGCCCTGAGCCTCCAGCGACGCCTCTCAGCCCTGAGCCTCCAGCGACGCTCCTCAACCCTGAGCCTCCAGCGACGCTCCTCAGCCCTGAGCCTCCAGCGACGCTCCTCAGCCCTGAGTCTCCAGTGACGCCGCGCAGCCCGGAGTCTCCAGCGACGCCTCTCAGCCGGGAGTCTCCAGCGACGCCTCTCAGCCGGGAGTCTCCAGCGACGCCTCTCAGCCGGGAGTCTCTAGCGACGCCTCTCAGCCCGGAGTCTCCAGCGATGCCGCGCAGCCCAGAGTTAACTGAATGGGAGCTACGCCCAGAGCCAGAGCCACCTCCACAGTGGGAGGATTGGGAAGGGGGGGTGTAGCACAGGGACCGTCGTTGACGGTGGCCACCCTCCCTTCCCTCCCTTAAGTTGGGGGTTGTTTTTGTGGTTTTTTTTGTTTTTGAGGTGCATTCGGGGTCTGCACCTTTGGGGGGGGGGGTACTGTCACGTCCTGACCAGTAAAAGGGGTTATTTGTCATTGTAGTTTGGTCAGGGCGTGGCAGGGGGTGTTTGTTTTGTGTGTTTTGGTGTTTTTGGTTTATGTTCTATATTTTCTATTTCTATGTGTATATCTAGTTTTCTATTTCTATGTTGGGTTTTTGGCAATGACCTCCAATTAGAGGCAGCTGGTTGTCATTGTCTCTAATTGGAGGCCATGTTTAGTTGGGTTTGTTTTCACTTGTGTTTTGTGGGTGGTTATTTTCTGTATAGCCTGTGTGCCTTATGGAACTGTTTCGTCGTTTTGTTATTTTTGTTTAAGTGTTCACGTTGCTTTGAATAAATAAAGAAGATGAGCACTTTACCCGCTGCGCCTTGGTCCTATCCTTACGATGCCTATGACAAACGGGGCTATACATTTGGGTGAGGTTTTTTTCTCGCCTCATTTCAGAATAAAGATGACTTTCGAGTAGTAAGACATGTATAAAAGCAACAGATACCATTAATAAGAAGGGGCTAGAAGAGTCTTATATGGTGAGCTACTGAGTGGCTAGGACAGACAAACCCCATACTATTGTGGAGGACTTAATTCTTCCTGCTGCCGCGGATATGGCTGGGACAATGCTGGGGGAAAAGGCCCAAAAAACTATACAGACAATGTCTTCATCAAACAACACTGTTTCACGACGCATCAGTGACATGGTAGGAGATGTTTTGAAACAATTACTGCTTCGCAAACAAGCCAGTGAATTATATGCGTTACAGCTGGATGATGGGTCAACAGACGTGGTGGGTCTGGCACAGCTCCTGGTATATGTCCGTAACGTTTATGGGGGGGTCAGTTAAGGAAGACATCCTATTCTGCAAATCACTGGAAGCCAGGACAACAGGAGAGGATATTTTTAAAGTACTGGACAGCTTTGTGACATCAAATGGACTTTGGTGGTCAAGATGTGTTGGTATCTGTACTGATGGCGCAAAGCCATGACAGGGAGACATAGTGGAGTGGTAACGTGCGTGCATGCAGTTGCTCCCGACGCCACTTGGGTTCACTGCAGCATCCACCGAGAGGCTCTTGCTGCCAAGGGAATGACTGACAGCTTGAAAGATGTTTTGGACACTACAGTGAAAATGGTTAACTTTGTTAAAGCAAGGCCCCTGAACTCTCGTGTATTTTCTGCACTATGTAATGATATGGGCAGCGACCATGTAATGCTTTTACAACATACAGAAGTGTGCTGGTTATCAAGGGGCAAAGTATTGACACGTTTTTTTTAACTGAGAGATGAACTTAACATTTCTTTACTGACCATAATTTTCACTTGTCTGACTGCTTGCATGATGAGTTTCTCACATGACTGGCCTATCTGGGTGATGTTTTTTCTCGCCTGAATGATCTGAATCTAGGATTACAGGGATTCTTCGCAACTATATTCAATGTGCGGGATAAAATTCAGGCTGTGATTAAGAAGTTGGAGCTCTTTTCTGTCTGCATTAACAAGGACAACATACAGGTTTTTCCATCATTGAAAACATTTTTGTGTGCAAATGAACTCAAGCTTACGGACAATGTCAATTGTGATATAGGGAAGAACCTGAGTGAGTTAGATGCGTAATTAAGCAGGTACTTTCCCGAAACGGATGACACAAACAACTGGATTCGTTATCCTTTCATGCCTCCAGTCCACTTACCGATATCTGAACAAGAGAGCCTCATTAAATTGCAACAAGCAGTTCTGTGAAAATGGAATTTAATCAGAAGCCACTGCCAGATTTCTGGATTGGTTTCTTGCCTTGGCAAATCGTGCTGTTAAGACACTGATGCCCTTTGCAACCATGTACCTATGTGAGAGTGGATTCTCGGTCCTCACTAGCATGAAAACTAAATACAGGCGCAGACTGTGTGTGGAAAATGATTTAAGACTGAGACTCTCTCCAATACAACCCACCATTACAGAGTTATGAGCATCCTTTCAAGCACACCCTTCTCATTAACCTGTGGTGAGTTATTCACAATTTTTGATGAACAAATAAAGTTTTATATGTAAGATGGCTAAATAAAGAGCTAAATTATTGATTATTATTATATTATTATTTGTGTGCTGGTCCTATAAGAGCTCTTTGTCACTTCACACAAGCAGGGTTGTGACAACTCACTCATTCTTATGTTTAATATATGTATCATATAGTGTGTGTGAGGCAGGCTTACAATGATGGCAAAAAAACAAAATTTGAGAGTAAGCTGACCCTGGTGCCAGAGGGGGTACGCAGCTGGAGGTTGAATCTTTGAAGAGATACGGGACTATAAAAAGTTTGGGAACCACTGGTGTAATTCAACGTTATCGTTGTGTATTACAGCATTATCATTGTGTGTTATAGCATTATCGTTGTTGTATCACAACATTGTCGTTGTGTATTACAGCATTCTCGTTGTATATTACAGTATTATCATTGCATATCATAGCATTATCCTTGTGTATTACATCATTATCATCGTGAGTCGCAGCATTATCGTTATGTATTACACCATTATCCTTGTGTATTACAGCTTCTCTGTCCTGCCTTTCTTCCTTCCTCTCTCCCTCCAATAGCAACAGTGCCTGCTCATAACTCTCCTCAATATGAACTTTCTCTCTCTTCTCCTCCCTCCCTCCCTCCCTCCCTTCCTCGTCTGTCTGTCTGTCTGTCTGTCTGTCTGTCTGTCTGTCTGTCTGTCTGTCTGTCTGTCTGTCTGTCTGTCTGTCTGTCTGTCTGTCTGTCTGTCTGTCTGTCTGTCTGTCTGTCTGTCTGTCTGTCTGTCCTAATAGCAGCGTCCCGTGCAGCAGTCCCTGGCTGCCTCTCTATGTCGTGAGTCTTACTGGAAGTGCCTCCTCCTCACTCTTCTCATGTACGGGTGTTTCACCATGCTGGGTTGGTGTGTCGTCTGCCGTGTCCCAGTTCTGGGCTCCGGGGAGGATGTTGTCTCGGCTACGTCCGCCACCGCCTTCCCTGACTTACCTCAGCTGCACCTCCAGCACGACAGGTTAGTTAGTGTGTGGGTCACGTTGGCCTTAAACCTCTCCCACTACCCTAAAAAATACTTTTATACAGCTTAAACTAGTTTTCCTTGTGGGTTTTCTATGTTAATGTATTCTTCTCGTTTGTTTGATAGCTTTTATTGTTCTTTCTACTGCTGCAAGAAAATGTTAATGGGATTTTACATACACTTCAAATAAAGTTAAATGAACTTTAAATAAAGTTAAAAGAACTTTAAATGAAGTTAAATGAACTTTAGATGAAGTTAAATGAATGTTAAATTAACTTTAAAGGAAGTTAAATGCACAGTTAGATTGTGTTTGTATCTCCAGCCAGCCCATGTTCCAGTGGCTATCTGTACATCCCTAACACAAGTGTTTAAATAAAGTTTGACTATGTTTGTATGAACATGACTTTTCTCTCTCTTATCTTCCTTTCTCCGCCCTCCTCTCTCTCTCTCGCTCTCCCCTCCCCCTCCTCTCTCTCCCTCCCTCCCCCCTCCTCTCTCTCCCTCCCCCCTCCTCTCTCTCCCTCCCCTCTCCTCTCTCTCCCTCCTCTAACAGCCCGTGTTCCAGTGGATATGTGTATATCCCTCTAGCCTTCCTAGCTATGCTGTACGTGGTGTATCTGGTGGAATGCTGGCACTGTTACTCCAAGACCGCCATTTTGGCTCATGCAGAGACGGCAGAGGTATGCTACTGACTTTTGTTTTGGTTGGGACTCTTATTGTGAGAGTCTTATTGTCGTTATTCCATCTGTCGTTACTCCATCTGTCGTTACCCCATCTGTCGTTACCCCATCTGTCGTTACCCCATCTGTCGTTACCCCATCTGTCGTTACTCCATCTGTCGTTATTCCATCTGTCGTTATTCCATCTGTCGTTATTCCATCTGTCGTTACCCCATCTGTCGTTACCCCATCTGTCGTTACCCCATCTGTCGTTATTCCATCTGTCGTTATTCCATCTGTCGTTACCCCATCTGTCGTTATTCCATCTGTTGTTATTCCATCTGTCGTTATTCCATCTGTCGTTATTCCATCTGTCGTTATTCCATCTGTCGTTATTCCATCTGTCGTTACCCCATCTGTCGTTATTCCATCTGTCGTTCCCCATCTGTCGTTATTCCATCTGTCGTTATTCCATCTGTCGTTATTCCATCTGTCGTTATTCCATCTGTCGTTATTCCATCTGTCGTTACCCCATCTGTCGTTATTCCATCTGTCGTTATTCCATCTGTCGTTATTCCATCTGTCGTTATTCCATCTGTCGTTATTCCATCTGTCGTTACCCCATCTGTCGTTATTCCATCTGTCGTTCCCCATCTGTCGTTATTCCATCTGTCGTTATTCCATCTGTCGTTATTCCATCTGTCGTTATTCCATCTGTCGTTATTCCATCTGTCGTTACCCCATCTGTCGTTATTCCATCTGTCGTTATTCCATCTGTCGTTATTCCATCTGTCGTTACCCCATCTGTCGTCACCCCATCTGTCGTTATTCCATCTGTCGTTACCCCATCTGTCGTTACTCCATCTGTCGTTATTCCATCTGTCGTTACCCCATCTGTCGTTATTCCATCTGTTGTTACCCCATCTGTCGTTGTTCCATCTGTCGTTATTCCATCTGTCGTTATTCCATCTGTCGTTATTCCATCTGTCGTTATTCATCTGTTACCCCATCTGTCGTTATTCCATCTGTCGTTATTCCATCTGTCGTTATTCCATCTGTCGTTACCCCATCTGTCGTTACCCCATCTGTTGTTATTCCATCTGTCGTTTTTCCATCTGTCGTTACTCCATCTGTCGTTACTCCATCTGTCGTTTCCCCATCTGTCGTTATTCCATCTGTCGTTACCCCATCTGTCGTTATTCCATCTGTCGTTACCCCATCTGTCGTTACCCCATCTGTCGTTATTCCATCTGTCGTTACCCCATCTGTCGTTATTCCATCTGTCGTTATTCCATCTGTCGTTACCCCATCTGTCGTCACCCCATCTGTCGTTATTCCATCTGTCGTTACCCCATCTGTCGTTACCCCATCTGTCGTTACCCCATCTGTCGTTATTCCATCTGTCGTTACCCCATCTGTCGTTTCCCCATCTGTCGTTATTCCATCTGTCGTTACCCCATCTGTCGTTACTCCATCTGTCGTTACCCCATCTGTCGTTATTCCATCTGTCGTTATTCCATCTGTCGTTATTCCATCTGTCGTTACCCCATCTGTCGTTACCCCATCTGTCGTTACCCCATCTGTCGTTATTCCATCTGTCGTTATTCCATCTGTCGTTATTCCATCTGTCGTTATTCCATCTGTCGTTATTCCATCTGTCGTTACCCCATCTGTCGTTACCCCATCTGTCGTTATTCCATCTGTCGTTACCCTATCTGTCGTTACCCATCTGTCGTTATTCCATCTGTCGTTATTCCATCTGTCGTTATTCCATCTGTCGTTACCCCATCTGTCGTTACCCCATCTGTCGTTATTCCATCTGTCGTTACCCTATCTGTCGTTACCCCATCTGTCGTTATTCCATCTGTCGTTATTCCATCTGTCGTTATTCCATCTGTCGTTTTTCCATCTGTCGTTACTCCATCTGTCGTTACTCCATCTGTCGTTTCCCCATCTGTCGTTATTCCATCTGTCGTTACCCCATCTGTCGTTATTCCATCTGTCGTTACCCCATCTGTCGTTACCCCATCTGTCGTTATTCCATCTGTCGTTATTCCATCTGTCGTTACCCCATCTGTCGTTACCCCATCTGTCGTTATTCCATCTGTCGTTATTCCATCTGTCGTTATTCCATCTGTCGTTACCCCATCTGTCGTTATTCCATCTGTCGTTATTCCATCTGTCGTTATTCCATCTGTCGTTATTCCATCTGTCGTTACCCCATCTGTCGTTACCCCATCTGTCGTTATTCCATCTGTCGCTACCCCATCTGTCGTTACCCCATCTGTCGTTATTCCATCTGTCGTTATTCCATCTGTCGTTACCCCATCTGTCGTTACCCCATCTGTCGTTATTCCATCTGTCGTTATTCCATCTGTCGTTATTCCATCTGTCGTTACCCCATCTGTCGTTACCCCATCTGTCGTTATTCCATCTGTCGTTATTCCATCTGTCGTTACCCCATCTGTCGTTACCCCATCTGTCGTTACCCCATCTGTCGTTACCCCATCTGTCGTTACCCCATCTGTCGTTACTCCATCTGTCGTTACCCCATCTGTCGTTATTCCATCTGTCGTTATTCCATCTGTCGTTATTCCATCTGTCGTTACCCCATCTGTCGTTATTCCATCTGTCGTTATTCCATCTGTCGTTACCCCATCTGTCGTTATTCCATCTGTCTTTATTCCATCTGTCGTTACCCCATCTGTCGTTATTCCATCTGTCGTTACCCCATCTGTCGTTACCCCATCTGTCGTTATTCCATCTGTCGTTACCCCATCTGTCGTTACCCCATCTGTCGTTATTCAATCTGTCGTTACCCCATCTGTCGTTACTCCATCTGTCATTACCCCATCAGTCGTTATTCCATCTGTCGTTATTCCATCTGTCGTTATTCCATCTGTCGTTACCCCATCTGTCGTTACCCCATCTGTCGTTACCCCATCTGTCGTTATTCCATCTGTCGTTATTCCATCTGTCGTTATTCCATCTGTCGTTATTCCATCTGTCGTTATTCCATCTGTCGTTATTCCATCTGTCGTTACCCCATCTGTCGTTATTCCATCTGTCGTTCCCCATCTGTCGTTATTCCATCTGTCGTTATTCCATCTGTCGTTATTCCATCTGTCGTTACCCCATCTGTCGTCACCCCATCTGTCGTTATTCCATCTGTCGTTACCCCATCTGTCGTTACTCCATCTGTCGTTATTCCATCTGTCGTTACCCCATCTGTCGTTATTCCATCTGTTGTTACCCCATCTGTCGTTGTTCCATCTGTCGTTATTCCATCTGTCGTTATTCCATCTGTCGTTATTCCATCTGTCGTTACCCCATCTGTCGTTATTCCATCTGTCGTTATTCCATCTGTCGTTATTCCATCTGTCGTTACCCCATCTGTCGTTAGCCCATCTGTTGTTATTCCATCTGTCGTTATTCCATCTGTCGTTACTCCATCTGTCGTTACTCCATCTGTCGTTACCCCATCTGTCGTTATTCCATCTGTCGTTACCCCATCTGTCGTTATTCCATCTGTCGTTATTCCATCTGTCGTTATTCCATCTGTCGTTATTCCATCTGTCGTTATTCCATCTGTCGTTACCCCATCTGTCGTTATTCCATCTGTCGTTACCCCATCTGTCGTTACCCCATCTGTCGTTATTCCATCTGTCGTTATTCCATCTGTCGTTATTCCATCTGTCGTTATTCCATCTGTCGTTACCCCATCTGTCGTTATTCCATCTGTCGTTACCCTATCTGTCGTTATTCCATCTGTCGTTATTCCATCTGTCGTTATTCCATCTGTCGTTATTCCATCTGTCGTTATTCCATCTGTCGTTATTCCATCTGTCGTTACCCCATCTGTCGTTATTCCATCTGTCGTTATTCCATCTGTCGTTATTCCATCTGTCGTTATTCCATCTGTCGTTACCCCATCTGTCGTTATTCCATCTGTCGTTATTCCATCTGTACGGTTTTTACCCCATCTGTGTATTCATCTGTCGTTATCCCATCTGTCGTTACCCCATCTGTCTGTTATTACATCTGTCGTTTACCCCATCTGTCGTTATTCCATCTGTCGTTACCCCATCTGTCGTTACTCCATCTGTCGTTACCCCATCTGTCGTTATTCCATCTGTCGTTATTCCATCTGTCGTTATTCCATCTGTCGTTACCCCATCTGTCGTTACCCCATCTGTCGTTACCCCATCTGTCGTTATTCCATCTGTCGTTATTCCATCTGTCGTTATTCCATCTGTCGTTATTCCATCTGTCGTTACCCCATCTGTCGTTACCCCATCTGTCGTTATTCCATCTTTCGTTACCCTATCTGTCGTTACCCCATCTGTCGTTATTCCATCTGTCGTTATTCCATCTGTCGTTATTCCATCTGTCGTTATTCCATCTGTCGTTACCCCATCTGTCGTTACCCCATCTGTCGTTATTCCATCTGTCGTTACCCCATCTGTCGTTACCCCATCTGTCGTTATTCCATCTGTCGTTTTTCCATCTGTCGTTACTCCATCTGTCGTTACTCCATCTGTCGTTTCCCCATCTGTCGTTATTCCATCTGTCGTTACCCCATCTGTCGTTACCCCATCTGTCGTTATTCCATCTGTCGTTATTCCATCTGTCGTTACCCCATCTGTCTTTATTCCATCTGTCGTTACCCCATCTGTCGTTATTTCATCTGTCGTTACCCCATCTGTCGTTATTCCATCTGTCGTTATTCCATCTGTCGTTATTCCATCTGTCGTTATTCCATCTGTCGCTACCCCATCTGTCGTTACCCCATCTGTCGTTACCCCATCTGTCGTTATTCCATCTGTCGTTACCCCATCTGTCGTTACCCCATCTGTCGTTATTCCATCTGTCGTTATTCCATCTGTCGTTATTCCATCTGTCGTTACCCCATCTGTCGTTACCCCATCTGTCGTTATTCCATCTGTCGTTATTCCATCTGTCGTTACCCCATCTGTCGTTACCCCATCTGTCGTTACCCCATCTGTCGTTACTCCATCTGTCGTTACCCCATCTGTCGTTATTCCATCTGTCGTTATTCCATCTGTCGTTATTCCATCTGTCGTTACCCCATCTGTCGTTATTCCATCTGTCGTTATTCCATCTGTCGTTATTCCATCTGTCGTTACCCCATCTGTCGTTATTCCATCTGTCGTTACCCCATCTGTCGTTATTCCATCTGTCGTTACCCCATCTGTCGTTATTCCATCTGTCGTTATTCCATCTGTCGTTACCCCATCTGTCGTTATTCCATCTGTCGTTACCCCATCTGTCGTTTCCCCATCTGTCGTTATTCCATCTGTCGTTACCCCATCTGTCGTTATTCCATCTGTCGTTACCCCATCTGTCGTTACTCCATCTTTCGTTACCCCATCTGTCGTTATTCCATCTGTCGTTATTCCATCTGTCGTTATTCCATCTGTCGTTATTCCATCTGTCGTTACCCCATCTGTCGTTACCCCATCTGTTATTCCATCTGTCGTTATTCCATCTGTCGTTATTCCATCTGTCGTTATTCCATCTGTCGTTACCCATCTGTCGTTACCCCATCTGTCGTTATTCCATCTGTCGTTACCCATCTGTCGTTACCCCATCTGTCGTTAACCCATCTGTCGTTATCCATCTGTCGTTATTCCACTGTCGTTACTTTCCATCTGTCGTTACCCCATCTGTCGTTACCCCATCTGTCGTTACCATCTGTCGTTATTCCATCTGTCGTTACCCCATCTGTCGTTTATCCATCTGTCCGTTATTCCCATCTGTCGTTACCCATCTGTCGTTACCCCATCTGTCGTTACTTCCATCTGTCGTTACCCCATCTGTCGTTATTCCCATCTGTCGTTATCCCCATCTGTCGTTACCCATCTGTCGTTTACCCCATCTGTCGTTATCCCATCTGTCGTTATTCCCATCTGTCGTTATTCCATCTGTCGTTACCCCATCTGTCGTTATTCCATCTGTCGTTTATTCCATCTGTCGTTCCCCATCTGTCGTTATCCATCTGTCGTTATTCCATCTGTCGTTACCCCATCTGTCGTTATTCCATCTGTCGTTATTCCATCTGTCGTTACCCCATCTGTCGTTATTCCATCTGTCGTTATTCCATCTGTCGTTACCCCATCTGTCGTTACCCCATCTGTCGTTACTCCATCTGTCGTTATCCCATCTGTCGTTACCCCATCTGTCGTTACCCCATCTGTCGTTACTCCATCTGTCGTTATTCCATCTGTCGTTATTCCATCTGTCGTTACCCCATCTGTCGTTATTCCATCTGTCGTTACCCCATCTGTCGTTACCCCATCTGTCGTTATTCCATCTGTCGTTATTCCATCTGTCGTTATTCCATCTGTCGTTACCCCATCTGTCGTTACCCCATCTGTCGTTACCCCATCTGTCGTTATTCCATCTGTCGTTATTCCATCTGTCGTTATTCCATCTGTCGTTACCCCAATCTGTCGTTACCCATCTGTCGTTATTCCCATCTGTCGTTATTCAATCTGTCGTTTATCCCATCTGTCGTTACCCCATCTGTCGTTACCCCATCTGTCGTTACTCCATCTGTCGTTATTCAATCTTTCCAATCTGTCGTTATTCCATCGGTCGTACCCCATCTGTCGTTATTCCATCTGTCGTTAACCCCATCTGTCGTTACCCCATCTGTCGTTATTCCATCTGTCGTTATTCCATCTGTCGTTATTCCATCTGTCGTTAACCCATCTGTCGTTACCCCATCTGTCGTTACACCCATCTGTCGTTATTCCATTCTGTCGTTATTCCATCTGTCGTTTATTCCATCTGTCGTTACCCCATCTGTCGTTACCCCATCTGTCGTTATTCCATCTGCGTTACTTCCATCTGTCGTTACCCCATCTGTCGTTTACCCCATCTGTCGTTACCCATCTGTCGTTACTCCATCTGTCGTTACCACCATCTGTCGTTATTCACATCCTGCGTTATTCCATCTGTCGTTATTCCATCTGTCGTTACCCCATCTGTCGTTATTCCATCTGTCGTTATCCCATCTGTCGTTATTCCATCTGTCGTTACCCCATCTGTCGTTATTCCATCTGTCGTTACCCCATCTGTCGTTATTCCATCTGTCGTTATTCCATCTGTCGTTACCCCATCTGTCGTTATTCCATCTGTCGTTACCCCATCTGTCGTTATTCCATCTGTCGTTACCCCATCTGTCGTTATTCCATCTGTCGTTATTCCATCTGTCGTTACCCCATCTGTCGTTATTCCATCTGTCGTTACCCCATCTGTCGTTACCCCATCTGTCGTTACCCCATCTGTCGTTATTCCATCTGTCGTTACCCCATCTGTCGTTTCCCCATCTGTCGTTATTCCATCTGTCGTTACCCCATCTGTCGTTATTCCATCTGTCGTTACCCCATCTGTCGTTACTCCATCTGTCGTTACCCCATCTGTCGTTATTCCATCTGTCGTTATTCCATCTGTCGTTATTCCATCTGTCGTTACCCCATCTGTCGTTACCCCATCTGTCGTTACCCCATCTGTCGTTACCCCATCTGTTATTCCATCTGTCGTTATTCCATCTGTCGTTATTCCATCTGTCGTTACCCCATCTGTCGTTACCCCATCTGTCGTTATTCCATCTGTCGTTACCCTATCTGTCGTTACCCCATCTGTCGTTACCCCATCTGTCGTTATCCCATCTGTCGTTATTCCATCTGTCGTTATTCCATCTGTCGTTATTCCATCTGTCGTTACCCCATCTGTCGTTACCCCATCTGTCGTTACCCCATCTGTCGTTATTCCATCTGTCGTTACCCCATCTGTCGTTACCCCATCTGTCGTTATTCCATCTGTCGTTACCCCATCTGTCGTTACCCCATCTGTCGTTATTCCATCTGTCGTTACCCCATCTGTCGTTACCCCATCTGTCGTTTCCCCATCTGTCGTTACCCCATCTGTCGTTATTCCATCTGTCGTTATTCCATCTGTCGTTACCCCATCTGTCGTTATTCCATCTGTCGTTATTCCATCTGTCGTTACCCCATCTGTCGTTATTCCATCTGTCGTTATTCCATCTGTCGTTACCCATCTGTCGTTATTCCATCTGTCGTTATTCCATCTGTCGTTACCCATCTGTCGTTACCCCATCTGTCGTTACCCCATCTGTCGTTACTCCATCTGTCGTTAACCCATCTGTCGTTACCCCATCTGTCGTTACCCCATCTGTCGTTACTCCATCTGTCGTTATTCCATCTGTCGTTATTCCATCTGTCGTTACCCCATCTGTCGTTATTCCATCTGTCGTTACCCCATCTGTCGTTACCCCATCTGTCGTTATTCCATCTGTCGTTATTCCATCTGTCGTTATTCCATCTGTCGTTACCCCATCTGTCGTTACCCCATCTGTCGTTACCCCATCTGTCGTTGTTCCATCTGTCGTTGTTCCATCTGTCGTTGTTCCATCTGTCGTTATTCCATCTGTCGTTATTCCATCTGTCGTTACCCCATCTGTCGTTACCCCATCTGTCGTTACTCCATCTGTCGTTATTCCATCTGTCGTTACTCCATCTGTCGTTACTCCATCTGTCGTTATTCCATCTGTCGTTATTCCATCTGTCGTTACTCCATCTGTCGTTACCCCATCTGTCGTTACCCCATCTGTCGTTGTTCCATCTGTCGTTGTTCCATCTGTCGTTATTCCATCTGTCGTTATTCCATCTGTCGTTACCCCATCTGTCGTTATTCCATCTGTCGTTATTTATTGATTTTGCTCCTTTGCACCCCATTATTTCTCTTTCTACTTTGCACTTTCTTCCACTGCAAATCTACCATTCCAGTGTTTTACTTGCTATATTGTATTTACTTTGCCACCATGGCCTTTATTGCCTTTACCTCCCTTATCTCACCTCATTTGCTCACATTGTATATAGACTTATTTTTCAACTGTATTATTGACTGTATGTTTGTTTTACTCCATGTGTAACTCTGTGTTGTTGTATGTGTCGAATTGCTACGCTTTATCTTGGCCAGGTCGCAATTGTAAATGAGAACTTGTTCTCAACTCGCCTACCTGGTTGAATAAAGGTGAAATAAAAAAATATTTTGGGGGGACTTTAATTGACTTTGGTGAAGAGAATAATGGGTGTTTAATGGAGTGAGTTGGGTAGACTGATAGTGTGTGTGTGTGTGTGTGTGTGTGTGTGTGTGTGTGTGTGTGTGTGTGTCCAGGTGTATGAGCGTGTCACAAGGCTCCAGCAGGCTACTCCCTGTATCTGGTGGAAGGCCATCAGTTACCACTACGTCAGACGGACCAGACAGGTGACCAGGTATCGCAACGGAGACGCTTATACCACCACACAGGTGAGCATGAAGAAAGAAGTAGAGGAATACCTGGAGAATTGAGGCAGGGCACTAAAAGTCCAGGGCAAAAATATTCCTTTATTCAGTTGCATCTTCAATCAGTTTCAGCTTCAAATGTTTAAGTTGCACTATGCAGAAATCAATCATTTCCTGGTTGCTAAAACTCTCAATAGTTCGCCTATTTTCAGTTTATGTGACAAAACAAGCTAGTACAGTGTAGAGAATCATTGTACCATCTAAACCGCTGTGAAATATATTTTCCAGGGCCTCTGAGTGGTGCATCGCAGTGCTAGCTGTGCCACTAGAAAACCTGGTTCTAGTCCAGGCTCTGTCGTAGCCGGCTGCGACCGGGAGACCCGTGGGGCGGCGCAGAATCGTCGTCCGGGTTAGGGGAGGGTTTGGCCGGCAGGGATGTCCTTGTCCCATCGTTCTCTAGCGACTCCTGTGGCGGGCCGGGCGCAGTGCACGCTGACTCTGTCATCAGGTGTACGATGTTTCCTCCGACACATTGGTGTGGCTGGCTTCCGGGTTAAGTGGGCATTGTGTCAAGAAGCAGTGCAGCTTGGCTGGGGTGTGTTGACCTTTGCCTCTCCTGAGTCCGTACTGGAGTTGCAGCGATGGGACCAATTGGATACCGAAAAAGGGGTATATTTTTCCTATTTAACCAGGCAAGTCAGTTAAGAACAAATTCTTATTTACAATGACGGCCTACTCTGGCCAAACCCGGATGACGCTGGACCAATTGTGCGCCGCCCTATGGGACTCCCAATCACGGTCAGCCTGGATTCGAACCAGGTACTGCCTCTTGCGCTACGATGCAGTGTCTTAGACCACTGCGCCACTTGGGAGTATAAGCAAAAATATTGTTGTTTCAGCTGTTTGAAGCAAAACCGAATGTAAAAAAGGCAAAAACAAAACTTAATAACAGGAAGCATAGAAATAACGCACATAGAACAAATCTACCGCTTCTTAGACTTGCTTTCAATTAGAATGATAGATCTATAACGCACATTTCTATGTGAATTTGTATGTGAATTTGGTCGGGTCGGCCAAAAAGTTACATATTGCCAACATTCCTTATTTGTAAAAAGAAATGTCCTTATAGTTACTCTGTATGAAAACGCGACAGCATTACTATGAAACAATAAACCATTTTTAAAAAATCCTTCCCCTCCCTCACAGGTGTACCATGAGAGGGTTAACACCCACGCCTCCAGCTCTGAGTTTGACTACGGTCGCCACGGTGTTAAAGACGTCTCCAAGGAGCTCCAGGGACTTCAAGAGCATCCGGCTGTCAGGCTACGCTTCACCAAGTGTTTCAGGTTACCACAAATACACACAAATACACACAAATACACACACATTTAGAATTCTAGATGTTCAGTTAAAAAAGTATTGTTGAAAATTCAAAAAATATATATTTTTGTGAGTTTCTCACCTTAGCCTGCTTTGAGCTACTGTAAAAACGCTATAAAAATGTTTTATCAGTGAATTAATCTATCAATGAATCAATTGTTTCTCTGTTTCAGTTTTGCCAGTGCCCGTGCAGAGGCTGCATACCTCACCCAGCGAGCACGCTTCTTCGGAGACAACGAGGGTCTGGACGATTACATGGAAGCACGGGAAGGGATGCATCTAAAGAACGTGGATTTCAAGGAGCATATTCTGGCGTTTCCAGACCCGACCCAGCAACCGTGGTATTCCCGACACCGGGTCTTCTGGCTAGCCTCAGCATTCCTCTTCTCCTGGCCCATCCGGGTCGTGTCGGAGTACTGCACGGCCCATGTACACTACCACGTGGAGAAACTCTTCGGAGAGGAGACGATCCGTGAGGACGGAGTGACGGCGGAGAACGGAGGAACGACGGGGGGAGAGAGGAGTGTCAACGGCGGGTCGAGCTACAGAGCGATATCGCGGGTGAACACGGTGGATATGACGGAGCTGGAGTGGCACATTCGCTGTAATCAACAAATGGTTCCTTCATATTCTGAAGCTCTTCTCATGGACTTGGAGAGAGAGAGTAACGGAGGAGTTAGTGGAACAGGAGGAACTACCACCACCTCCTCTACACCCGGAGCTCCAGGCTCCATCCAGGGGGGCTTCCCAGCCAGCATGACCCGCCCAGTGGCTTTCTCCACGGCTTACCTCCTCCAGAGCTGTCCCCGGTGCCGGAGTACCACGTCAAGCTCCAGCCTGCCCTCCAGGCTAAGGGCCCCGACGGGGAATCAAGCCCTGCTGAACGGCACTGTGGCTGGGATGAGGGCGAATGGCGTAGGGGGTGGGGGTCAGGGTGGGGGAGGGGGAGGTGGCAGGTTAGTGTTGAGTCGTAGTGGGTTTTCTCTAGGGACACGGCCGAGACCAGCAAGTCTATTTCACTCTCGTAGTATGGGGGGAGGACTGGGAGGAGGACGGGGGGAAGACGGAGGTGGAGGGTTTCTGGGGTTAGGGTCCTGGCAGGGTCAGGACGACGAGGAAAGTAGAGGAGTGCTGGAAGGAGAGAGGGAGGAGGAAGAGGAGGAGGAAGAGGCGGGAGAGAGGGATGAGGAAGAAGAGCAGGAGGGAGGAGGAGAGGTGGATGAGGGGGTGAGGGACAGGCCTCCGTCTTACCACGATGCATTTTTCTTCCCGGTGTTGATCGTACACGGAGAGGAGAGCTGCCACGGTGGAGATGACGTGATGGACACAATAGTAAACTAACAGAAAATAAAGGAATAAAAAGATGAAATGAAAAAATAATGGTTGCCATAGTCTGAGAGGCAGTGGAAAGGAGGGGATATTGTAGTACAGGACAAGAAAGAGGGGGATGTAAATCAACTTGGAGTGAGAGAGAGAGAGAGAGAAAGAGAAAGACAGAGAGAGAGGCGAGGCAGAGTGAGTGAGAGAGAGAGAGAGAACGACAGAGAGAGAGGCGAGGCAGAGTGAGTGAGAGAGAAAGACGAGGCAGAGTGAGAGAGAGAGAAAGACAGAGAGAGAGAGGCGAGGCAGAGTGAGAGAGAGAGAAAGACAGAGACAGGGGGGTAGAGAGAGAGAGATGTAGGAAGAGGAGGAGAGGGAGGGAGAAAGAAAGGGATGGAGAGAGAGAGGCTTGGAGTGAGAGAGAGAGAGAGAGAGAGATGTAGGAAGAGGAGGAGAGGGAGGCAGAAAGAAAGGGATGGAGAGAGAGAGGCTTGGAGTGAGAGAGTAGTCTTAAACGGAAGGTAGTAGACTGCACATTGGAATGTTTGTTTTCCAGATATCTATGCTAGGATACTGTAGGATACTGTAGGATACTGTAGGAGGCTGTGGGAGGCTGTAGGATACTGTAGGAGGCTGTAGGATGCTGTAGGATACTGTAGGAGGCTGTGGGAGGCTGTAGGATACGGTAGGATACTGTAGGATACTGTAGGAGACTGTAGGGGGCTGTAGGAGGCTGTAGGATACTGTAGGATGCTGTAGGATACTGTAGGAGGCTGTAGGGGTCTGTAGGATGCTGTAGGAGGCTGTGGGAGGCTGTAGGATACTGTAGGATACTGTAGGATGCTGTAGGATACTGTAGGAGGCTGTAGGATACTGTAGGGGGCTGTAGGATACTGTAGGGGGCTGTAGGATACTGTAGGATGCTGTAGGAGGCTGTAGGGTGCTGTAGGGGACTGTAGGATGCTGTAGGATACTGTAGGAGGCTGTAGGAGGCTGTAGGGGGCTGTAGGATGCTGTAGGATACTGTAGGATACTGTAGGAGGCTGTAGGGGGCTGTAGGATACTGTAGGAGGCTGTGGGAGGCTGTAGGATACTGTAGGATACTGTAGGATGCTGTAGGATACTGTAGGATACTGTAGGAGGCTGTAGGATACTGTAGGGGGCTGTAGGATACTGTAGGATACTGTAGGATGCTGTAGGAGGCTGTAGGGTGCTGTAGGGGGCTGTAGAATGCTGTAGGATTCTGTAGGAGGCTGTAGAGGGCTGTAGGATGCTGTAGGATACTGTAGGAGGCTGTAGGAGGCTGTGGGGGGCTGTAGGATACTGTAGGATGCTGTAGGATGCTGTAGGATACTGTAGGAGGCTGTAGGATGCTGTAGGATACTGTAGGAGGCTGTAGGAGGCTGTGGGGGGCTGTAGGATACTGTAGGATACTGTAGGATACTGTAGGATACTGTAGGATACTGTAGGATGCTGTAGGATACTGTAGGAGGCTGTGGGGGGCTGTAGGATACTGTAGGATGCTGTAGGATACTGTAGGAGGCTGTAGGATGCTGTAGGATACTGTAGGAGGCTCTATTGAACGATGGATGCACCCTATTCCCTATTTAGTGCTCTGCTCAAAAGCAGTGTACTATATATAGCCTCTTCTCTCCGGGAAACCTATACTGTACATAGATCTCTCGTCGCTGATGGCGACATCCCGTACCCCGAAAAACACATTTAAACAGATCTCTGGTTGACATATTTCCAATAAACTTTTCCCGTCACTGGCAAATCTAGAATCCGGGATGCCTTACCAGTCGTTTTGGGCTATACAATGTGTGAGCTATGGTCAAAATAAACATTTACATGTAATCATTTCCAACGCTACACTGAACAAAAATATAAATGCAACATGTAAAGTGTTGGTCTCATGTTTCATGAGCTGAAATAAAAGATCCCAGAAATGTTCCATACGTATAAAAGATGATTTCTCTCAAATGTTGTGCACAAATTTGTTTACATCCCTGTTAGTGAACATTTCTCCTTTGCCAAGATAATCCATCCACCTGACAGGTGTGGCATATCAAGAAGCTGATTAAACAGCATAATCATTACACAGGTGGACCTTGTGCTGGGGACAATAAAAGGCCACACTAAAATGTGCCATTTTGTCACACAACACAATGCCACAGATGTCTCAAATTTTGAGGGAGCGTGCAATTGGCATGCTGACTGCAGGAATGTCCACCAGAGCTGTTTCCAGGGAATTTAATGTTTATTTTTCTACCATAAGCCGCCTCCAACGTCGTTTTAGAGAATTTGGCAGTACTTTCAACCGGCCTCACAACCGCAGACCACGTGTAACCATGCCAACCCAGAACCTCCACATCCGGCTTCTTCACCTGCGGGATCGTCTGAGCCACCCGGACAGCTGATAAAACTGTGGGTTTGTACAACCAAAGAATTTCTGCACAAACTCTCAGGGAATCTCATCTGCGTGCTCGTCATCCTCACCAGGGTCTTGACCTGACTGCAGTTTGGCGTCGTAACCGACTTCAGAAGGCAAATGCTCACCTTGGATGGTCACTGTCACGCTGGAGAAGTGTGCTGTTCACGGATGAATCTCGGTTTCTACTGTACCGGGTAGATGGTGCACGGCGTCGTGTGGGCGAGCGGTTTACTGATGTCAACATTGTGACCAGAGTGCCCAATGGTGGCGGTGGGGTTATGGTATGAGGCAGGCATAAGCAACGGACAACGAACACAATTGGATTTTATCTATGGCAATTTGAATGCACAGAGATACCATGACCAGATCATGAGGCCCATTGTCGGGCCATTCATCCGCCACCATCACCTCATGTTTCAGCATGATAATACACAGCCCCATGTCGCTAGGATCTGAACACAATTCCTGGAAGCTGAAAATGTCCCAGTTCTTCCATGGCCTGTATACTCACCAGACATGTCACCCATTGAGCATGTTTGGGATGCTCTGGATCGACTTGTACGACAGCGTGTTACAGTTCCCACCAATATCCAGAAACTTCTCACAGCCATTGAAGAGGAGTGGGACAACATTCCACAGGCCACAATCAACATCCTGATCAACTCTATGTGAAGGAGATGTGCAGCGCTGCATGATGCAAGTGGTGGTCACACCAGATACTGACTGGTTTTCTGATCCACGCCCCTACTTTTTGTTTAAGGTATCTGACCAACAGATGTATATCTGTATTCCCAGTCATGTGAAATCCATAGATTAGGGTCTAATGAATTTGATTTAATTGACTGATTTCCTTATATGAACTGTAACTCAGTGAAATCGTTGAAATTTTCGCATGTTGCTTTGATATTTTTGTTCAATATAGATTACCGCGTGATCCCAGATGGCAGCACACCACCTTATAAGGAGATATGGTGTGAATTCGGTCAACTCAGGAAAAGTTGGATATAAATGTTTATTTTCACACATTATTTAGGTCAACTAGAGGGCTGGTAAATATGTTTTCGGGGTACGGGGAGATCAGTGTGTACAGGTTACAGGTCTCCCGGAGCGAAGAGGCTATAAAGGGAACAGGGTGCCTTTTGGGACAAAGCCTAGAAGAACGTTTGCGTAGGAATAAGGGAAGAGGAGAGACGGACAGAGAGACAGCCGAGCACAGACATCTGATGCCACCATTTAGGATCTGCTCTCTTCAGTCAGAGGAGAGGAGGGCAAAAAAAGACAGGATGCTGGAGACAAAACAGAGAATCTTCACTTCTTTTATTTTGTCTTCCATGGAACAGAGAGAGAAGGAGAGTTCCATTCTCCTTCAACTGAAGGACAGAGAGAGAAGGAGAGTTCCATTCTCCTTCAACTGAAGGACAGAGAGAGAAGGAGAGTTCCATTCTCCTTCAACTGAAGGACAGAGAGAAGGAGAGTTCCATTCTCCTTCAACTGAAGGACAGAGAGAGAAGGAGAGTTCCATTCTCCTTCAACTGAAGGACAGAGAGAGAAGGAGAGTTCCATTCTCCTTCAACTGAAGGACAGAGAGAGAAGGAGAGTTCCATTCTCCTTCAACTGAAGGACAGAGAGAGAAGGAGAGTTCCATTCTCCTTCAACTCAAAGAGGAGTAGAGGGAACATTCTATTGTTGTAGTTTCAACTGAATTGAACACTGAGGCAGGTCAGCATGCTATATGAATAAACATAGACACTGAGAATCCACACGTCTGAGTGTTATCATGAACCAGTTCTTCTATAAACCGTGGACAGAAACTCCCTGTGTGTTTGGCTTCACAGTCACCTCTACAGGCTATCGTCCATCACACTGGACCCAGTCTTCTTAAATCAGCCAATGACCCAGCACAGCAAAACAAAATGGAGGATGTCTGATCCTCCTCTCTGACCTCCTATAGCATCCTTACCACAGGAGGTTGCTGGCACCTTAATTGGAGAGATGAGTGGAAACAGTGGAATGGCATCAAAGACATTGTTTTCCCGGTGTTTGGTGCCATTCCATTTGCTTCGTTCCGGCCTTTATTATGATCCGTCTTCCCCTCACCAGCCTCCACTGCTCTTCCCCTCACCAGCCTCCACACCTCCTCCCCTCACCAGCCTCCACTGCTCCTCCCCTCACCAGCCTCCACACCTCCTCCCCTCAGCAGCCTCCACATCTCCTCCCCTCAGCAGTCTCCACACCTCCTCCCCTCAGCAGCCTCCACAGCTCCTCCCCTCAGCAGCCTCCACTGCTCCTCCCTCTCACCAGCCTCCACTGCTCCTCCCTCTCACCAGCCTCCACTGCTCCTCCCTCTCACCAGCCTCCACTGCTCCTCCCTCTCACCAGCCTCCACTGCTCCTCCCCTCACCAGCCTCCACTGCTCCTCCCCCTCACCAGCCTCCACTGCTCCTCCCTTCACCAGCCTCCACTGCTCTCACATCCCATCCTATTCCCTATGTAGTGCACTGCGTTTATGGGACAGCCCTATGTACACTGTACCTCCTAGTGTATGGAAGTAGTGTACTACGTAGGTAATAGGGTACCGTTTGTAGATGACCTCTCCGATCTCAACCCGACTGCCTTTGAACAAAAATAATATATATATTTTTTTGGTATTTCTCTTTTTCTGTCACTTCTGCCTTTCAACGCTGTCTGCATCTAGCCAACGTTTGAGGTGATGGACTGGGCCTTGAGTTTAAAGCAGCGTCTCCCCCCCCTCTCTCCAACCTCCCCCCAGGCCATAATCTATATGGATTACTGGATACTCTCGTGGTTCTATGGAGGTCAGAGGTCGTTCCAGGGGCACAGGCTGCGATTCAAGCCCCTGGGTTGGCTTTCACGGACGGCCCCCTCGTTATGGATCTCTCTCTCTCTCTCCAAGAACCTACTGCATACTGAAAAACATAGGTTTGGCAGCTGACCAAGGACATCCAGCCGAGAGAGAGAGAGAGAGAGAGAGAGAGAGAGAGAGAGAGAGAGAGAGAGAGAGATGGTAGTATTTTATTCTACTAAATGAAAAGAACCTTCCAGAATGAATCTAGACCACAAACAGATGACCTAGTTTTGATTGTGTGGCCCTAGCTCTCTCTCTCACACACACACACACACACACACACACACACACACACACACACACACACACACACACACACACACTGAGCCTTCACCCCACTTCCTGACTGAGCCTTCACCTCACTTCCTGACTGAGCCTTCACCTCACTTCCTGACTGAGCCTTCACCTCACTTCCTGACTGAGCCTTCACCTCACT
Source organism: Salmo trutta (assembly GCF_901001165.1). Lineage (NCBI taxonomy): Eukaryota > Metazoa > Chordata > Actinopteri > Salmoniformes > Salmonidae > Salmo > Salmo trutta. Next base: position 61,513,212 of record NC_042961.1, read on the forward strand.
TCCTGACTGAGCCTTCACCTCACTTCCTGACTGAGCCTTCACCTCACTTCCTGACTGAGCCTTCACCTCACTTCCTGACTGAGCCTTCACCCCACTTCCTGACTGAGCCTTCACCTCACTTCCTGACTGAGCCTTCACCTCACTTCCTGACTGAGCCTTCACCTCACTTCCTGACTGAGCCTTCACCTCACTTCCTGACTGAGCCTTCACCTCACTTCCTGACTGAGCCTTCACCTCACTTCCTGACTGAGCCTTCACCTCACTTCCTGACTGAGCCTTCACCTGATTTGGTTACATTTCGTGCTGTTATATTCACACTGCTTCTGTCTCTTTCTGAGCGAGTAGAGTGCCAAGAGAACACACACACACATTCCCACAAGATCACAACTTGATCAAGCACACTGGTCGCCATTTGCGTAAAACAGCCAACTACAGAGCAACGTTCTTGTAGACGTCGGTTACATTTTGTCGCTGTAAAGTCATCGCTAAGCTGTTGGAATGTCTTTGTGTTGCAGCACGAATGTTGACAGGCTGATAATGATCATTATATTATTACTATGATAAAGCAAATCTCAAAACAAACCCTATTCTCTACAGGTGTAGGATCTTAATTTGATCATCCTATTGCAGGAGAACTGTCCTGCAATGCCAGAAATGTTAATCTTGTAGTTGATTTGAGGTTTAAAAAGGCTTCTGAATACTTTTTTCTGACTTTTCCCTTACAGAAAAATATCAACCCCTACAAAAATGCTATTATAATCCACATAATAATTCACATTTCCTATTGCTGCAGGATTATGTTCCTGCTGTAGCAAACTGGCTCAAATTAAGATCCTACACATCTGTATTCCTGTAAAGGTTCAATTTAAAAATATATAAATCCTCATTTAGAGCCAAAAGTAGTGGACTACATAGGGAATACAGTATAATTTAAGACCTAGCCTTTGTAAGGTCTATGACATGTCTATGACATGTTATAACACCAACACACTCCAGTCACTGTAACAGTCCAGTGCTGTCCACATTACTTATTGTCTACACATGTGTCAGTTCTGAGGGGAGAAAGAGGGGCCATTTACAGAGTTAAAGACTAAAGCGTTTGGTCAACTTGGATTAAGATTTAAGCTTCTTCTTTTTTTTTTTTTACAGGCACCAAAAAGCTCCAAAACAAAAACTATTCCTCCTGATATTTCAACCTGATATTATTCTGCTCTGCTTTATATAAGATACTATTAATGATTGTACTGTTGTTATTACTACTGGTCAGTACCATTATGGTCTACAGGGGGACAGATAGATAATATTACTACTGGTCAGTACCATTATGGTCTACAGGGGGACAGATAATATTACTACTGGTCAGTACCATTATGGTCTACAGGGGGATAGATAATATTACTACTGGTCAGTACCATTATGGTCTACAGGGGGATAGATAATATTACTACTGGTCAGTACCATTATGGTCTACAGGGGGACAGATAGATAATATTACTACTGGTCAGTACCATTATGGTCTACAGGGGGACAGATAGATAATATTACTACTGGTCAGTACCATTATGGTCTACAGGGGGACAGATAGATAATATTACTACTGGTCAGTACCATTATGGTCTACAGGGGGACAGATAATATTACTACTGGTCAGTACCATTATGGTCTACAGGGGGACAGATAATATTACTACTGGTCAGTACCATTATGGTCTACAGGGGGATAGATAATATTACTACTGGTCAGTACCATTATGGTCTACAGGGGGACAGATAATATTACTACTGGTCAGTACCATTATGGTCTACAGGGGGACAGATAATATTACTACTGGTCAGTACCATTATGGTCTACAGGGGGACAGATAGATAATATTACTACTGGTCAGTACCATTATGGTCTACAGGGGGACAGATAGATAATATTACTACTGGTCAGTACCATTATGGTCTACAGGGGGATAGATAATATTACTACTGGTCAGTACCATTATGGTCTACATGGGGACAGATAGATAATATTACTACTGGTCAGTACCATTATGGTCTACAGGGGGACAGATAATATTACTACTGGTCAGTACCATTATGGTCTACAGGGGGACAGATAGATATTATTACTACTGGTCAGTACCATTATGGTCTACAGGGGGACAGATAGATAATATTACTACTGGTCAGTACCATTATGGTCTACAGGGGGACAGATAGATAATATTACTACTGGTCAGTACCATTATGGTCTACAGGGGGACAGATAGATATTATTACTACTGGTCAGTACCATTATGGTCTACAGGGGGACAGATAGATAGTATTACTACTGGTCAGTACCATTATGGTCTACAGGGGGACAGATAGATAATATTACTACTGGTCAGTACCATTATGGTCTACAGGGGGACAGATAATATTACTACTGGTCAGTACCATTATGGTCTACAGGGGGACAGATAGATAATATTACTACTGGTCAGTACCATTATGGTCTACAGGGGGACAGATAGATAATATTACTACTGGTCAGTACCATTATGGTCTACAGGGGACAGATAATATTACTACTGGTCAGTACCATTATGGTCTACAGGGGGACAGATAGATAATATAACTACTGGTCAGTACCATTATGGTCTACAGGGGGACAGATAGATATTATTACTACTGGTCAGTACCATTATGGTCTACAGGGGACAGATAGATAATATTACTACTGGTCAGTACCATTATGGTCTACAGGGGGATAGATAATATTACTACTGGTCAGTACCATTATGGTCTACAGGGGGACAGATAGATAATATTACTACTGGTCAGTACCATTATGGTCTACAGGGGGACAGATAGATAATATTACTACTGGTCAGTACCATTATGGTCTACAGGGGGACAGATAATATTACTACTGGTCAGTACCATTATGGTCTACAGGGGGACAGATAGATAATATTACTACTGGTCAGTACCATTATGGTCTACAGGGGGACAGATAGATAATATTACTACTGGTCAGTACCATTATGGTCTACAGGGGACAGATAGATAATATTACTACTGGTCAGTACCATTATGGTCTACAGGGGGACAGATAGATAATATTACTACTGGTCAGTACCATTATGGTCTACAGGGGGACAGATAGATATTATTACTACTGGTCAGTACCATTATGGTCTACAGGGGGACAGATAGATAATATTACTACTGGTCAGTACCATTATGGTCTACAGGGGGACAGATAGATAATATTACTACTGGTCAGTACCATTATGGTCTACAGGGGGACAGATAGATAATATACTACTGGTCAGTACCATTATGGTCTACAGGGGGACAGATAGATAATATTACTACTGGTCAGTACCATTATGGTCTACAGGGGGACAGATAGATAATATTACTACTGGTCAGTACCATTATGGTCTACAGGGGGACAGATAGATAATATTACTACTGGTCAGTACCATTATGGTCTACAGGGGACATATAGATAATATTACTACTGGTCAGTACCATTATGGTCTACATGGGGACAGATAGATAATATTACTACTGGTCAGTACCATTATGGTCTACATGGGGACAGATAGATAATATTACTACTGGTCAGTACCATTATGGTCTACAGGGGACAGACATACAGTCTGGATTATCATCTGTATTTTAAAATCACAGATTATTTTATGTCCCTGTTGGTTTCCACTAATCTCTGAACCCAGAACCAAATCTTGTGTGTGCGGACCAGCTACTCAGTTGGGATAAATGAATGGATAAGCTAACATTGTAATACAGTGTTTACTTTACTGGCCACCTCTATCAACACAGCTTTATATTCACGCAATCTAAAAGAAAGGTCTTCTATATATTTCTGATAATAAATGTAATTGAATGAATATGCTATAATACCTGTGATGGTACTGATGGTGAATGTTACCAATAATAAAAAGTCAACCTGCTTGATATACCAGGATATAATGGCTTTACCTTGTGATGATTCACAGATCCTGCTCACGTGCGTGCGTGTGTGTGTGTGTGTGTGTGTGTGTGTGTGTGTGTGTGTGTGTGTGTGTGTGTGTGTGTGTGTGTGTGTGTGTGTGTGTGTGTGTGTGTGTGTGTGTGTGTGTGTGTGTGTGTGTGTGTGTGCTACAACTTTGTTATTTTTTTGTGGCTCAATGATCAAAATGTATTTAAGTATTTCTAGTGTTTCTATAAATGTTGTTATTTTTAGCCCTTGGTCCATAATGTTTTATTTTCTTTGCTCTACCTCTCCTTCCTCCCTCTCTCTCTCCTCTCTATATACGCAGGACAGGATAGGGCTTAGAATGGACTGTAGATAGATTGTACTATAGATTCATTTGCCAACAGGTGCTGCTGCCCAGTTTGTTTTCTGATAGTAAACGTTAGCTGAAGACCTGCTGTTTTTCCGATGTAGAAATTCAACATATTGTACGATATTTTTAATCTACAGCCATTCGGAAAGTATTCAGACCCCTTCCCCTTTTCCACATTTTGTTACGTTACAGCCTCATTCTAAAATCTCTTAAATTAAATCAACTACAATGACAAAGTGAAAAAAATGTTTTTTTTAATTTTGCCAATTTATTCAAAATAAAAAAACAGACATACCTTATTTACATAAATCTTCTTAGGGTGAAATTGTAGGGCGTGCAATTGAAGTAAATAATCATTAAAATGATGGATATTAAACATTTAGGTACATACAAGTGTCTTATATCGGTTGAAAGCTTAAATTCTTGTTAATCTAACTGCACTGTCCGATTTACAGTAGCCATTACAGCGAAAGCATGCCATGCGATTGTTTGAGGACGGATCCCCACATCAAAATACTTTTTCACCGGCACAGGTTTCATAAATTCACAAATAGCGATTAAATATTCACTTACTTTTTGAAAATCTTCCTCTGATTTGTCATCCAAAGGGTCCCAGCTATAAAATATAGTGTCATTTTGTTAGATAAAATCCTTCTTTATATCCCAAAAAGTCTGTTTAGTTGGCGCCATCGATTTGAGTAATCCACTCGTTCAACATGCAGAGAAAGGAATCTGAAAATCTACCGCTAAACTTTGTTAAAACAAGTCCAAATATATTTATATTGACTCCTCAGATACCCTAAAATGTAATCAAACTATAATATTTCATACGGGAAAAAGTATGTAAAATAGGAAACCAATATAAGCAGGTGCGTCTTGTCTTCATCGCTCGCCCAAACACGAATTTCCAAGAGTGTGTCCCTGTACTAAAACTCATATTTCTTACTTGTTTTGGAAGTTACAAGCCTGAACCCTTGAACATAGACTGCTGACACCCTGTGGAAGCCATAGGAATTGCATCCTGGGAGCTAGAATTCATTATTTCCCTATAATTTCCATTGTAAGAGCATGGGCTCTCAAAAAAAAATCTGGTTGATTTTTCTTTGGGTTTTCTCCTACCATATATATTGTGTTATATTCTCCTACATTATTTTAACATTTCTACAAACTTCAAAGTGTTTTCTTTCTGGTACCAATTATATGCATATCCTGGCTTCAGGGCCTGAGCAACAGGCAGTTTACTTTGGACACGTCAGTCAGGTGGAAATTGAGAAAAAAGGACCATTTGCTATGAGACTCGAAATTGAGCTCAGGTGCATCCTGTTTCCTTTGATCATCTTTGAGATGTTTCTACAACTTCATTGGAGTCCACCTGTGGTAAAATCAGTAGATTGGACAAGATTTGGAAAGGCACACACCTGTCTATATAAGGTCCCACAGTTGACAGTGCATGTCAGAGCAAAAACCAAGCCATGAGGTCGAAAGAATTGTCTGTAGAGCTCCGAGACAGGATTGTGTCGAGGCACAGATCTGGGGATGGGTACAAAAACATATCTGCAGCATTGAAGGTCCCCAAGAACACACTGGCCCCCATCATTCTTAAATGGAAGAAGTTTGGAACCACCAAGACTCTTCCTAGAGCTGGCCGCCCGGCCAAACTGAGCAATCAGAAGAGAAGGGCCTTGGTCAGGGAGGTGACCAAGAACCCGATGGTCACTCTGACAGAGCTCCAGAGTTTCTCTGTGAAGAAGGGAGAACCTTCCAGAAGGACAACCATCTCTGCAGCACTCCACCAATCAGGCCTTTATGGTAGAATGGCCAGATGGAAGCCACACCTCAGTAAAAGGCACATGACAGCCCACTTGGAGTTTGCCAAAAGGCACCTAAAGACACTCAGACCATGAGAAACAAGATTCTCTGGTCTGATGAAACCAAGATTAAACTCTATGGCCTGAATGCCAAGTGTCACATCTGGAGAAGCATGGATGCTGTGGGAATGTTTCTCTGCGGCAGGGACTGGGAGACTAGTCAGGATCGAGGGAAAGAGCACTCTGAAGCAGGATTCCATCAAGGATCTCTCTGTACTTTGCTCGGTTGATCTTTTCCTCGATCCTGACTAGTCTCCCAGTCCCCATTCAACCTGACAGAGCTTGAGAGGATCTTCAGAGAAGAATGGGAGAAACTCCCTGAATACAGGTGTGCCAAGCTTGTAGCGTCATACCCAAGAAGACTCAAGTCTGTAATTGTTGCAAAAGGTGCTTCAACAAAGTACTGAGTAAAGGGTCTGAAAACTAACAGTGGCAAGAAAAAGTATGTGAACCCATTGGAAATACCTGGATTTCTGCATAAATTGGTCATACAATATGATCTGATCTTCATCTAGGTCACAACAATAGACAAACACAGTCTGCTTAAACTAATAACACCGAAACAATTATACATGTTAATGTCTTTATTGAACACACTGTGTAAACATTGACAGTGCAGGGTGGGAAAAGTATGTGAACCCTTGGATTTAAAACTACTTCAGGATCGGTGTCCCGTCCACGGGACGGTTGAGCTAACGTAGGCTAATGCGATTAGTATGAGGTTGTAAGTAACAAGAACATTTCCCATGACATAGACATATCTGATATTGGCAGAAAGCTTAAATTCTTGTTAATCTAAATGCACTGTCCAATTTACAGTAGCTATTACAGTGAAAGTATACCATGCTATTGTTTGAGGAGAGTGCACAATTTTTAACATGAAAAGTTATTAACAAATTAGGCACATTTGGGCAGTCTTGATACAACATTTTGAACAGAAATGCAATGGTTCATTGGACCAGTCTAAAACTTTCCACATACACTGCTGCCATCTAGTGGCCAAAATCTAAATTGCAACTGGGCTGGAATAATACATTATGTCCTTTCTCTTGCATTCCAAAGATTGTACAAAAAAAATACAAAAGAACGGTTGTTTTTTTCTTTTGTATGATCTTTTTTCAGATCTATTGTGTTATATTCTCCTACATTCCTTTCACATTTCCACAAACTTCAAAGTGTTTCCTTTCAAATGGTACCAAGAATATGCATATCCTTGCTTCAGGGCCTGAGCTACAGGCAGATAGATTTGGGTATGTCATTTTAGGCGAAAATTGAAAAAAAGGGGCGGATCCTTAAGAGGATTTTATAACTGGTTGACCCTCCTTTGGCAGCAATAACCTTAACCAAACGTTTTCTGTAGTTGCGGATCAGACCTGCACAACGGTCAGGAGGAATTTTAGACCATTCCTCTTTACAAAACTGTTTCAGTTCAGCAATATTCTTGGGATGTCCGGTGTGAACTGCTCTCTTGAGGTCATGCCACATCATCTCAATCAGGTTGAGGTTAGGACTCTGACTGGGTCACTCCAGAAGGCGTATTTTCTTCTGTTGAAGCCATTCTGTTGTTGATTTACTTCTGTGTTTTGGGTCGTTGTCCTGTTGCATCACTCAACTTCTGTTGAGCTTCAATTGGCGGACAGATTGTCTAACATTCTCCTGCAAAATGTCTTGATAAACTTGGGAATTCATTTTTCCATCGATGATAGCAAGCTGTGCAGGCCCTGAGGCAGCAAAGCAGCCCCAAACCATGATGCTCCCTCCACCAGACTTTACAGTAGGGATGAGGTTTTGATGTTGGTGTGCTATACCTTTTTCTCTCCACACATAGTGTTGTGTGTTCCTTCCAAACAACTCAACTGTAGTTTCATCTGTCCACAGAATATTTTGCCAGTAGCGCTGTGGAACATCCAGGGGCACTTTTGCAAACTTCAGACGTGCAGCAATGTCTTTTTTGGACAGCAGTGGCTTCTTCCGTGATGTCCTCCCATGAACACCATTCTTGCTTAGTGTTTTACGTGTCGTAGACTCGTCAACAGCGATGTTAGCATGTTCCACAGATTTCTGTAAGTCTTTAGCTGACACTCTAGGATTCTTCTTAACCTCATTGAGCATTCTGCGCTGTGCTCTTGCAGTCATCTTTGCAGGACGCCCACTCCTAGAGAGAGTAGCAACAGCGCTGAACTTTCTCCATTTACAATTTGTCTTATCGTGGACTGATGAACAACAAGGCGGTCTCTATGGGGGTGCCACAGGTTTCAATTCTTGGGCCAACTCTTTTCTCTGTATACATCAATGATGTCGCTCTTGCTGCTGGTGAGTCTCTGATCCACCTCTACGCAGACGGCACCATTCTGTATACTTCTGGCCCTTCTTTGGACACTGTGTTAATTAACAACCCTCCAGACGAGCTTCAATGCCATACAACTCTCCTTCTGTGGCCTCCAACTGCTCTTAAATACAAGTAAAACTAAATGCATGCTCTTCAACCGATCGCTGCCTGCACCTGCCCGCCCGTCCAGCATCACTACTCTGGACGGTTCTGACTTAGAATATGTGGACAACTACAAATACCTAGGTGTCTGGTTAGACTGTACACTCTCCTTCCAGACTCACATCAAACATCTCCAATCCAAAGTTAAATCTAGAATTGGCTTCCTATTTCGCAACAAAGCATCCTTCACTCATGCTGCCAAACATACCCTCGTAAAACTGACCATCCTACCGATCCTCGACTTCGGCGATGTCATTTACAAAATAGCCTCCAACACCCTACTCAATAAACTGGATGCAGTCTATCACAGTGCTATCCGTTTTGTCACCAAAGCCCCATATACTACCCATCACTGTGACCTGTACACTCTCGTTGGCTGGCCCTCGTTTCATACTCGTCGCCAAACCCACTGGCTCCAGGTCATCTACAAGACCCTGCTAGGTAAAGTCCCCCCTTATCTCAGCTCACTGGTCACCATAGCAGCACCCACCTGTAGCACGCGCTCCAGCAGGTATATCTCTGTGGTCACCCCCAAAGCCAATTCCTCCTTTGGCCGTCTCTCCTTCCAGTTCTCTGCTGCCAATGACTGGAACGAACTACAAAAATCTCTGAAACTGGAAATACTCATCTCCCTCAATAGCTTTAAGCACCAGCTGTCAGAGCAGCTCCCAGATCACTGCACCTGTACATAGCCCATCTATAATTTAGCCCAAACAACTACCTCTTCCCCTGCTGTATTTATTTATTTATTTTGCTCCTTTGCACCCCATTATTTATATTTCTACTTTGCACTTTCTTCCACTACAAATCTACCCTTCCAGTGTTTTACTTGCTATATTGTATTTACTTTGCCACCATGGCCTTTTTTGCCTTTACCTCCCTTATCTCACCTCATTTGCTCACATTGTATATAGACTTATTTTTCAACTGTATTATTTACTGTATGTTTGTTTTACTCCATGTGTAACTCTGTGTTGTTGTATGTGTCGAACTGCTTTGCTTTATCTTGGCCAGGTCGCAATTGTAAATGAGAACTTGTTCTCAACTTGCCTACCTGGTTAAATAAAGGTGAAATAAAAAAAATAAAAATAAACGGCTTTTAGAGATACTTTTGTTACCCTTTCCAGCTTTATGCAAATCAACAACTCTTAATCTTAGGTCTTCTGAGATCTATTTTGTTCAAGGCATGGTTCACATCAGGCAATGCTTCTTGTGAATAGCAAACTCAAATTTTGTGAGTGTTTTTTATAGGGCAAGGCAGCTCTAACCAACATCTCCATTCTCGTCTCATTGTTTGGACTCCAGGTTAGCTCACTCCTGATTCCAATTAGCTTTTGGAGAAGTCATTAGACTCAGGGTTCACATACTTTTCCCAACCTACACTGTGAATGTTTAAGTGATGTATTCAACATAGACAAGAAAATTACAATAATTTGTCTGTTATTAGTTAAAGCACACTGTGTTTGTCTATTGTTGTGATTTAGATGAAGATCAGATCAAATTTGATGACCAATTTATGCAGAAATCCTGGTAATTACAAAGGATTCACATACCTTTTCTTGCCACTGTGTATGTAAATGTGATTTATTTATACATTTTTTTATACATTAGCAAAAATGTAAAAAAAAATGTTTTTGCTTTGTCATTATGGGATATGGTGTATAGATTGATGAGGGGGAAAAAACGATTTAATCCATTTTAGATTAAGGCTGAAACGTAACAAAATGTGGAAAAAGTCAAAGGCGTCTGAATACTTTCCGAATGCACTGTATATACTTTATCATTGGATATTACAGCTACAAAGGACAGACAGCAACAACATGGTGAGGTATTAGCGCCCCCTGTGGTTCTCTATGATATTACAGCTCCAGAGGACAGACAGGAACATCATGGTGAGGTATTAGCGCCCCCCTGTGGTTCTCTATGATATTACAGCTCCAGAGGACAGACAGGAACATCATGGTGAGGTATTAGCGCCCCCCTGTGGTTCTCTATGATATTACAGCTCCAGAGGACAGACAGGAACATCATGGTGAGGTATTAGCGCCCCCTGTGGTTCTCTATGATATTACAGCTCCAGAGGACAGACAGGAACATCATGGTGAGGTATTAGCGCCCCCCCTGTGGTTCTCTATGATATTACAGCTCCAGAGGACAGACAGGAACAACATGGTGAGGTATTAGCGCCCCCCTGTGGTTCTCTATGATATTACAGCTCCAGAGGACAGACAGGAACAACATGGTGAGGTATTAGCGCCCCCTGTGGTTCTCTATGATATTACAGCTCCAGAGGACAGACAGGAACATCATGGTGAGGTATTAGCGCCCCCCTGTGGTTCTCTATGATATTACAGCTCCAGAGGACAGACAGGAACATCATGGTGAGGTATTAGCGCCCCCCTGTGGTTCTCTATGATATTACAGCTCCAGAGGACAGACAGGAACAACATGGTGAGGTATTAGCGCCCCCCTGTGGTTCTCTATGATATTACAGCTCCAGAGGACAGACAGGAACATCATGGTGAGGTATTAGCGCCCCCCCTGTGGTTCTCTATGATATTACAGCTCCAGAGGACAGACAGGAACAACATGGTGAGGTATTAGCGCCCCCCTGTGGTTGTCTATGATATTACAGCTCCAGAGGACAGACAGGAACATCATGGTGAGGTATTAGCGCCCCCCTGTGGTTCTCTATGATATTACAGCTCCAGAGGACAGACAGGAACATCATGGTGAGGTATTAGCGCCCCCTGTGGTTCTCTATGATATTACAGCTCCAGAGGACAGACAGGAACAACATGGTGAGGTATTAGCGCCCCCCTGTGGTTCTCTATGATATTACAGCTCCAGAGGACAGACAGGAACATCATGGTGAGGTATTAGCGCCCCCTGTGGTTCTCTATGATATTACAGCTCCAGAGGACAGACAGGAACATCATGGTGAGGTATTAGCGCCCCCCTGTGGTTCTCTATGATATTACAGCTACTTCCCGAATGCATGTAGAAAATTCGATGTTAATGCCGGAAGTTAGGTTAGGGTTTACATGCTGACTACACCAAGCACGCATGTTGATTCATCCACACCAGACGCGATCAGGACATGCAGTTTCAAATATCAAAAATAACTCTGAACCAACTATATTAATTTGGGAACAGTCTCTTTCTTTCTCTCTCTCTGTCGCTCTGTTTCTCTCTCTGTCTCTCTGTCTCTCTTTGTCGCTCTCTTTGTCTCTCTCTGTCTCTCTCTCAATTCAATTTCAATTTAAGGGCTTTATTGGCATGGGAAACATATGTTAACATTGCCAAAGCAAGTGAAATAGAGCATAAACAAAAGTGAAATAAACAATACAAAATTAACAGTAAACATTACACAAACATTACAAAATAATAAAGAAATGTCAGATGTCATATTATGTCTATATACAGTGTTGTAACGATGTGTAAATAGTTAAAGAACAAAAGGGAAAATAAATAAACATAAATATGGGTTGTATTTACAATGGTGTTTGTTCTTCACTGGTTGACCTTTTCTTGTGCAACAGGGAACAAATCTTGCTGCTGTGATGGCACACTGTGGTATTTCGCCCAGTAGATATGTGAGTTTATCAAAATTGGGTTTGTTTTCGAATTCTTTGTGGATCTGTGTAATCTGAGGGAAATATGTGTCTCTAATATGGTCATACATTTGGCAGGAGCTTAGGAAGTGCAGCTCAGTTTCCACCTCATTTTGTGGGCAGTGTGCACGTAGCCTGTCTTCTCTTGAGAGCCAGGTCTGCCTACAGCAGCCTTTCTCAATAGCAAGGCTATGCTCACTGTCTGTACATAGTCAAAGCTTTCCTTCATTTTGGGTCAGTCACAGTGGTCAGGTATTCTGCCACTATGTACTCTCTGTTTAGGGCCAAATAGCATTCTAGTTTGTGCAGTTTTTTTGTAAATTCTTTCCAATGTGTCAAGTAATTATCTTTTTGTTATCTCATGATTTGGTTGGGTCTGATTGTGTTCCTAACCTGCTAAATAGATATGTAATTTCTGAGCTGGCTGTTCTGTTGACACAAGCTACCACAACAAGGTTATTCTTCACAGGATCTGATGGAGAGCAGAATTGAACACCAGCCAGGATATTATTGATATTATTTTTATTAATAGCATATGAAGCCAAGTCAACTGTGGGATCTGTTTGTGTTTGTGAACAGAGCCCCAGGACCAGCTTGCTTAGGGGACTCTTCTCCAGGTTCATCTCTCTGTAGGTGATGGCTTTGTTATGGAAGGTTTGAGAATCGCTTCCTTTTAGGTGGTTGTAGAATTTAACGGCTCTTTTCCGGATTTTGATAATTATCAGGTATCGACCTAATTCTGCTCTGCATGCATTATTTGGGGTTTTACGTTGTACACTGAGGATATTTTTTGTAGAATTCTGCATGCAGAGTCTCAATTTGGTGTTCGTACCAAAGGGTCTGAATCCAGTTTTTTCATTGTTAATCCATTTTCAAACATTTCTAAAAACATGTATTCACTTTGTCGTTATGGGGTATTATTGTGTGTAGATTGATGAGGAAAAATATTAATTTGAACCCATTTTAAAATAAGGCTGTAATGTAAAAATAATGTGGAAAAAGTCAAGGCACTGTATATGTTGAAGAGGGTGGGGCTTAAGCTGCATCCCTGTCTCACCCCCCGGCTCAGTGGGAAGAAATGTGTTTTTTGCCAATTTTAACCGCACAAATGTTGTTTGTGTACATGGATTTTATAATGTCCTATGTTTTTCCCCCAACACCACTTTCCATCAATTTCAATAGCAGACCCTCATGCCAAATTGAGTCGAAGGCTTTTTTTTAAATCAACAAAGCACGATTAGACTTTGCCTTTGCTTTGGTTTGTTTGTCATTTAGGTTGTGCAGGGTGAATACGTGGTCTGTCGACAGTAATTTAGGTAAAAAGCCAATTTGACATTTGCTCAGTACATTTTTTTCACTGAGGAAATTAACTTGTCTGCTGTTAATGATAGTAGTGCAGTTAATTTCTGTATTTATTTAGTGAATCATCATAGTGAAGGCGTAGACTCAGGTTTTCTGGGTCTCTATGTTTTTGGTTTGACAGGTTTGTCAATTTCTTTCTTAGATTTTTGTGTTCTTCACCAAACCATTTGTCATTGTTGTTCATTTTCTTAGTTTTTCTGATTGAAATTTTTTAGATTTGATAGGGAAGCTGAGAGGTCAACTATACTGTTAAGATTTTCTACTGCTAAGTTTACACCTTCACTATTACAGTGGAACGTTTTGTCCAGGAAATTGTCTAAAAGGGATTGAATTTGTTGTTGCCTTGTAGGTTTTTTGGTAGATTTCCACACTACATTCATTCCATCTATAACATTTCTTAATGTTATTCAGTTCCTTTGGCTTTGATGCCTCATAATTAAACAAAGCTCTGTTCAAGTAGACTGTGGATTTGCTGTGATCTGATAGTGTCCACTGACAGCCCTAAGAGACTCTGGGTTGAGGTCAGTGATAAAGTAGTCTACAGTACCAACAGATGAGCTATAGGTGTACCTACTATAGGAGTCTCCTCGAAGCCTATCATTGACTATGTACAGACCCGTTTTTGTTGGTTATGTTGTCGTAGTTGTGTCTAGGGGAGCATATGGGGGAGGGAATGCTGTCACCTCCAGGTAGGTGTTTGTCCCCCTGTGTACTGAGAGTGTCAGGTTCTTGTCCAGTTCTGGCGTTTAGGTCACCACAGACTAGTACATGTCCCTGGGCCTGGAAATGATTGATTTCCCCCTATAGGATGGAGAAGCTGTCTTCATTAAAGTATGGGGATTCTATTGGGGGGATATAGGAAGCACACAGGAGGACATTTATCTCTGCTGAGATCATTTCCTTATTCATTTCTAGACAAATGTAAAATGTTCCTGTTTTGACTAATTTAATAGAGTGAGTTAGGTCTGCTCTATACCAAATTAGCAAACCCCCTGAGTCTCTTCCCTGTTTCACACCTGGTAGTTTGGTGGATGGGACTACCAGCTCTCTGTAACCTAGAGAACAACCAGTGGGTCCATCTCCTCTATACCAGCCACCTGGTAGTGTGGTGGATGGGACTACCAGCTCTCTGTAACCTAGAGGACAACCAGTGGGTCCGTCTCCTCTATACCACCTGGTAGTGTGGTGGATGGGACTACCAGCTCTCTGTAACCTAGAGGGCAACCAGTGGGTCCATCTCCTCTATACCACCTGGTAGTGTGGTGGACGGGACTACCAGCTCTCTGTAACCTAGAGGACAACCAGTGGGTCCGTCTCCTCTATACCACCTGGTAGTTTGGTGGATGGGACTACCAGCTCTCTGTAACCTAGAGGGCAACCAGTGGGTCAGTCTCCTCTATACCATGTTTCTTGTAGGATGACAATGTCTGTATTTCCAATTTCTTTGATGAAGTCTGGGTTCCTGCTCTTTAGGCCAAAGGCAGATGACCTCAGACCTTGTATATTCGAGGATGAGATAGTAAAAGCTTTGTGTTCCATAGTGTCTAGTGTTGTTTTTGTGTGGTTTAGGCCCGGACCATCACAGTAGGTGTGAGCAGAGCATGTTGAGCATCTGATACAGACCTCTTAGGTTGCAGGATGGGGCTTGGGGGGGGGGGGGGTGTAATAGTGGGGGTTGGGACTGTTTCAGGATGGGGCTTGGGGGAGGTGTAATAGTGGGGGTTGGGACTGTTTCAGGATGGGGCTTGGGTGGGTGTAATAGTGGGGGTTGGGACTGTTTCAGGATGGGGCTTGGGGGGTGTAATAGTGGGGGTTGGGACTGTTTCAGGATGGGGCTTGGGTGGGTGTAATAGTTTCAGGATGGGGCTTGGGGAGGTGTAATAGTGGGGGTTGGGCCTGTTGCTTTACTCACGGCCTGGGCATATGTCCTGCTGTCATGTTGAGGTCCTTGCCACTGGGGCGGGGGGCATGGGGGGGCAGAAGGGACGTAGGTCTGATATGGGGGGGGCCTATATAGGGTGTGGCCAGGGTTTGTTTGGGGTGGTCTCAGCTGGTTGGGGTGTGGCTGGTGATGCTGTGGTCTGGGTGTAGGTCCTCTCGGTGCAGGTCCTTCGGGAGGAGTCCTTCAGGTCTGGGAGGGTGTCTTGTTGGTCTGTGTGGGGTGTCCGTTGCTCTGTTGCTAGGGCTACGGTTGAGGGTGATGTCCCTCAGGGTCCTGGCAAAAGTTTGTATTGCTGCCTTGGAGTGGTGGGCCAGATATACATTAGGTTTTGAGGCACAGTCCCGGGAAATGTTTGCATTCACCCGCTGTATGGTGGCAGGGTGGAAGTATTTTCGTGGTAGCAGGGTGGAGATAACCACTTGTACGTTGGGGAAAGTGGAAGAAGCTTTTTCAATCACTCCCTTGAGTGCTGTGTCCACCCTTTCCTTCTGGGCCCTCAGGTCATTTGCTCCCGTGTGAATTATAATGTGGCTGGGAGACCCTAGTCTGTACTTTCTCTCTGTCTCTCTCTCTGTCCGTGTCTCTCTACCCCCCCCCCCCCCGTCTCTCCCATAATCTCTCCTCCCTCTCTCTTTCTAGTTCTCTCTCTCTCTCTCTGATGTTGCTATACTATTCTGGTCTATTTGGACATGATCTCTATTGAAGTCAATGTGTCAGTCAGTGTGACTTCTTCTTCGATGGGTAGTCGAGTGGTCGAGGAGTGTCAACTTGTTAGTAGGAGAACAGAAGATTGTCCTCCCCTCCTCGATAGCCTCTATCTGCTGAGGAAGCACGAGAGTATCATACCTGAGTACTTTACAGAATAATTCCCTTGTGGCTCAGTTGGTAGAGCATGTTGTTTGTAACGCCAGGGTTGTGGGTTCGATTCCCATGGGGGACCAGTACGGGGGAAAAAAGAATAAAAAAATGTATGAAATGTATGCATTCACTACTGTAAGTCGCTCTGGATAAGAGCGTCTGCTAAAATGTAATTCATATTTGCTATAAATCATATTTGCCCCGTTTGAATCAGCTGTTATATTGTCAAAGGAAAAAAACAGGCACCTGTTAAACAGGACAATACGCTACTTGTCGTTTTATCTAGAAAATGTCTAGAAAATGTCTAGCACAACTGGCTAAATATCTTTTGAATACTTTTGTGTTTTGTTACTGTCGCCCTCTAGCTGTAAAATGATGCAACAGCAGAGGGCCTAATTTGCTGTAAGCCTAATAACCTGGATCTTGATTGGACCTGTTCGTTTACTTATATCGTGTCTCCTAGAGATTTAAATGGATTGTAGAGGAGCTTACTGCTCTCTCTCTCTCTGTCTCTGTCTGTCTGTCTCTCTAATCTCGTGGGATTAACGTGCGGTCGAGCATCGGGCATGTTCAAGCGAGAGAAGGAAGACACTGGCGACGGAAGAGAGACAGATCGTTGAAGAAGAGCGAGAGAGAGAGAGAGAGAGAGACGCTGTTGAGTGGAACGTCCAGAAAACAGGAGAATAAAACCAGCTGAGGATCTACCTACCTGAACAAGGTGCTTCATATTGAAAAGGCACCTGTCATCTTCGGTAAGCTTTAATGTCATCCATTATTGCAGACAAGTCTTGTTAACTGCTATGACGACGGAACTAATGAATGAATGCAAAAGGGCTATTGTGAATCCTGCTATTGACTTGACTTTTAAAATTCCTTTTATTTTAGTTGTCTTTGTTGTTTTTGTACATTTGATTTATGTGTCAAAGCCACAAAAAAAGGGAGAGAGAGATGGAGAGAGAGAGAGATGGAGAGAGAGAGGGATATATAGAGAGAGAGATGGAGAGAGAGAGAGGGGTAGAGAGAGAGGGATATATAGAGAGAGAGATGGAGAGAGAGAGAGGGATAGAGAGAGGGATAGAGAGAGAGAGAGATGGAGAGAGAGAGAGGGATAGAGAGAGAGGGATATATAGAGAGAGAGAGACAGAGACAGAGGGGGATGAAGGGTTAGGCTAGATAAGCCAGGAGTAAGCCTCTTTCAGGCCACTTCTAGCCTCATGGATCATTCCGTCAGTTCTATCTGAAGTATTTAATATTCCGCGTTTGACTGCAGCATCTATGAGTTCACCTAGCTACTGCCGGAGAGTTGGACCAATGAGGTTTCTACATTATGATTTATTTACATGACCCTACCACCATTCTATGGCAGCCATGGTAACGCCACCTGTTAACAAATAATGTCATGTGACTGAACACCTAGACTTGGAACACTATTCAACATTCTAGAAGATGTCCCAGCTCTATGAAACATTCTGTTAGGGTTAGTCCAGATGGTGATCTTGTTTGTACACAGGTTAGGGTTAGTCCAGATGGTGATCTTGTTTGTACACAAGTTAGGGTTAGTCCAGATGGTGATCTTGTTTGTACACAGGTTAGGGTTAGTCCAGATGGTGATCTTGTTTGTACACAGGTTATAAGGTGTGACCTGGTTGTCTGTGTCTCTGTCTGCGTCACGCACACCCACACACACACGCACACTGCCGACTCCATGCTGTGAGCCCCAGATAGGTGTCATCCCTCAGCTCACATATGTGTTTGTGTTTAAAGCTCTTTAAATGTGTGACACACGGTATGGGGCCGGTCAGGCCTGCACCTGGTTGTTATGCCAGGGGCTTGCTGGTGACAGCCAAGCCCCTGTAAGCTTCAGATGGCGGGCTAAGCTCTGGACGCATGGGGTTCAGGACCCAGATTCACAAAACCTTCTTAAGAACAAATGTCTTAACTGCCATCCCCCATTTAACTATGGATTTATGAAGAAAGTTAAGCTAAGTTGATATTCTTCCTGAAGTTTTTGCTTAAGGAGAAACATAAATTAAAGTAAGAAGAACTTTGATTCTTGAAAATAAAGTTGTTTGATTTCATCTTGGAATTGTTTCTTTATTTCAAGATGGTTAAACCCTTATGTTGAGAAGATACGCTCATAAAAGCCATTTATCATGTTTAGTTCACTCACAAACTTAATCTGAAAGTTTCAGTATTTATTCTTTTAAACCCAAGAACATGTTTAGGAACAGTAATCTCAGTAATAAATATGCTAACGTGATTGCCATTGCTAGCTAGATCGGTTGCCTAGCAGCAATATTCTTAAGTACATAGATAGTTAAGAAGTTTCTAAGAAAATTATATCTTAAGATGTTGAGGAATTGCACATAGTTCCTATCTTAAAAAGCTTCTTAAGTTTTTGCATAAGAAGTGTTTTGTGAATCTGTTTCCAGTTTGTGTCCAGTGTTCAGAGAGAGGAGAGTTACACAGACTGACATGTCGAGCTACCACTGCTGTATATGTAAAGACCTTTATCCTATCTGGGGACTTTCTCTCTCTCCACCTGTATAGACCAACCATCACCACCATAACCAGTCTCTAAATACCCCTCCTCCTTCTCTCTCTCCACCTGTATAGACCAACCATCACCACCATAACCAGTCTCTAAATACCCCTCCTCCTCCTCTCTCTCCACCTGTATAGACCAACCATCACCACCATAACCAGTCTCTAAATGCCCCTCCTCCTCTCTCCACCTGTATAGACCAACCATCACCACCATAACCAGTCTCTAAATGCCTCTCCTCCTTCTCTCTCTCCACCTGTATAGACCAACCATCACCACCATAACCAAGTCAAAGAACCAGTCTCTAAATGCCTCGCCTCCTCTCTCCACATCCCTCCGTCTCCCTTCAGACCAGACCTCGCCTCCTTCTCTCTCCACATCCCTCCGTCTCTCTTCAGACCAGACCTCGCCTCCTTCTCTCTCCACATCCCTCCGTCTCTCTTCAGACCAGACCTCGCCTCCTTCTCTCTCCACATCCCTCCGTCTCTCTTCAGACCAGACCTCGCCTCCTTCTCTCTCCACATCCCTCCGTCTCTCTTCAGACCAGTCTCTAAATGCCTCTCCTCCTTCTCTCTCCACATCCCTCCGTCTCTCTTCAGACCAGTCTAAGAACCAGTCTCTAAATGCCTCTCCTCCTTCTCCCTCTCCACCTGTATAGACCAACCATCACCACCATAACCAAGTCAAAGAACCAGTCTCTAAATGCCTCGCCTCCTCTCTCCACATCCCTCCGTCTCTCTTCAGACCAGTCTCTAAATGCCTCTCCTCCGTCTCTCTTCAGACCAGTCTCTAAATGCCTCTCCTCCGTCTCTCTTCAGACCATGTCTAAGGACCAGTGTGAATCCGTAGCAGTGAGCATCGAGTCCCTTTTAACCGACGCAGTTAAGATGCAGTCCCAGTGTCGGGAGCGTAGTGAGCAGCTAGCCGTGGCCGCCGTCGCACTGAGGGAGGAGTCGGCGTGCTTGAGAGAACAGGTGAGGTGTTGATGGATAGATATTTATATATGTAGACAGATTGACTGATAGATGATTGGTTGGTTGATGGATAGATATTTATATATGTAGACAGATTGACTGATAGATGATTGGTTGGTTGATGGATAGATATTTATATATGTAGACAGATTGACTGAGATGATTGGTTGGTTGATGGATAGATATTTATATATGTAGACAGATTGGCTGATAGATGATTGGTTGGTGGATGGATAGATATTTATATATGTAGACAGATTGACTGATAGATGATTGGTTGGTTGATGGATAGATATTTATATATGTAGACAGATTGGCTGATAGATGATTGGTTGGTGGATGGATAGATATTTATATATGTAGACAGATTGACTGATAGATGATTGGTTGGTTGATGGATAGATATTTATATATGTAGACAGATTGGCTGATAGAAGATTGGTTGGTGGATGGATAGATAGATATTTATATATGTAGACAGATTGGCTGATAGATGATTGGTTGGTTGATGGATAGATATTTATATATGTAGACAGATTGACTGAGATGATTGGTTGGTTGATGGATAGATATTTATATATGTAGACAGATTGACTGAGATGATTGGTTGGTGGATGGATAGATATTTATATATGTAGACAGATTGGCTGATAGATGATTGGTTGGTTGATGGATAGATATTTATATATGTAGACAGATTGACTGAGATGATTGGTTGGTTGATGGATAGATATTTATATATGTAGACAGATTGACTGAGATGATTGGTTGGTTGATGGATAGATATTTATATATGTAGACAGATTGGCTGATAGATGGTTGGTTGGTGGATGGATAGATATTTATATATGTAGACAGATTGGCTGATAGATGATTGGTTGGTGGATGGATAGATAGATATTTATATATGTAGACAGATTGACTGAGATGATTGGTTGGTGGATGGATAGATATTTATATATGTAGACAGATTGACTGATAGATGGTTGGTTGGTGGATGGATAGATATTTATATATGTAGACAGATTGACTGAGATGATTGGTTGGTGGATGGATAGATATTTATATATGTAGACAGATTGGCTGATAGATGATTGGTTGGTGGATGGATAGATATTTATATATGTAGACAGATTGACTGATAGATGATTGGTTGGTTTATTGATTGATTGATTTAACAGTGTCAAGCCACCCAGCTGGATATGGCCCGGATGAGAAGACAGTTAGAAGAACTGCTGGATACCAAGGCTCAGATGGAGGCCAGTGATAGAATGCACCGCAAACTCAGCAAGACACTCTAAATGGAAGAGAAGGAAGAGGGGAGAGGGAGGAAAAGGGGGAGGAACCAGGATAGAGAGATAAGGACTGAGGAGAGAAAGAAAGGAGAAGGAGAGGAGAGAAAGAGAAGGAAAGAAAAGAGAAGAACAGCTGGATACCAAGGCTGCGATGGAGTCCCGGGGTGAACACACACACTTGGAAATAAGTCTGACAGACTTTACAGTTAAATAAATCATTATTTTAACAACGTACACCGTCTCCTGTTCTCGAACCCTATTTATCATCCCTAACCATCACGCTACACTACATGACCAAAAGTATGTAGACACCTGCTCGTCGAACATCTGATTCCAAAATCATAGGCATTAATATGTAGTTGGTCCCCCCCTTGCACTGATGTTGGGCGTTTAGGCCTGGCTCGCAGTCGGCGTTCCAATTCATCCCAAAGCTGTTTGATGGGGTTGTGGTCAGGGCTCTGTGCAGGCCAGTCAAGTTCTTTCACAACAATCGACAAACCATTTCTGTATGGACCTCGCTTTGTGTACCGGGGCATTGTCATGCTGAAACAAGAGAGGGCCTTCCCCAAACTGTTGCCATAAAGTTGGAAGTACATAATTTTCTAGAATGTCACTGTATGCTGTAGCGTGAAGATTTCCCTACACTGGAACTAAGGGCTCTAGCCTGAACCATGAAAAACAGCCCCAGACCATTATTCCTCCTCCACCAAACTTTACAGTTGGCACTATGCATTGGGGCAGGTAGTGTTCTCCTGGCATCCGCAAAAAAAAAAACACAGATTCATCGGTCAGACTGCCAGATGGTGAAGCGTGATTCATCACTCTAGAGAACGCGTTTCCACTGCTCCAGAGTCCAATGACGGCGAGCTTTACACCACTCCAGCTGATGCTTGGCATTGAGTATGTTGATCTTGTGTGCGGCTGCTCGGCCACGGAAACCCATTTCATGAAGCTCCCGACGAACAGTTCTCCTACTGACGTTGCTTCCAGAGGAGGTTTGGAACCGGGTAGTGGGCGTTGCAACCAGAGGAGGTTTGGAACCGGGTAGTGGGCGTTGCCACCAGAGGAGGTTTAGAACCAGGTAGTGGGCGTTGCAACCAGAGGAGGTTTGGAACCGGGTAGCAGGCGTTGCAACCAGAGGAGGTTTAGAACCGGGTAGCGGGCGTTGCAACCAGAGGAGGTTTAGAACCGGGTAACGGGCGTTGCAACCAGAGGAGGCTTGGAACCGGGTAGTGGGCGTTGCCACCAGAGGAGGCTTGGAACCGGGTAGTGGGCGTTGCCACCAGAGGAGGCTTGGAACCGGGTAGTGGGCGTCGCAACCAGAGGAGGCTGCTGAGGGGACGTCGGCTCATAATAAATGTCTGGAATGGAGTGAACGGAACGGCAGCAAACACGTCGAAGACGTGGTTTCCATGTGGTTGATACCATTCCATCGACTCCATTATTGTGAGCCGTCGTCCCTTCAGCAGCCGCCAATGGTTGGAACAGACAATGTTTACGCGCTTGTGCACTCGGCGGTCCCGTTCTGTGAGCTTGTGTGGCCTACCACTTCACAATAACAGGGCAGAAATTTGACAAACTGACTTGTTGGAAAGGTGGCATCCTATGACGGTGCCACGTTGAAAGTCACTGAGATCTTCATTAAGGCCATTCTACTGGCAATGTTTGTCTATGAAGATTGCATGGCGGTGTGCTCGATTTTACACCTGTCAGCAACAGGTGTGCTGAAATAGCCGACCACTAATTTGAAGGGGTGTCCACGTGTGTGTGTGTGTGTATATATATATATATATATATATATATATAACCTTATCTCCCATCCCTAACTAATAGATTTGCTGCTTTATGCTAGCTATACACACACACTACCGTTCAAAAGTTTAGGGTCACTTAGAAATGTCCTTGTTTTTTTAAATAATTGTTTTGTCCATTAAAATAACATCAAATTGATCAGAAATACAGTGTAGACGTTGTTAATGTTGTAAATGCCTATTGAAGCTGAAAACGGCTGATTTTTAATGGAATATCTACACAGGCGAACAGAGGCCCATTATCAGCAACCATCACTCCTGTGTTCCAATGGCACGTTGTGTTAGCTAATCCAAGTTTATCATTTTAAAAGACTAATTGATCATTAGAAAACCCTTTTGCAATTATGTTAGCACAGCTGAAAACTGTTGTCTGATTAAAGAAGCAATAAAACTCGCCTTCTTTAGACTAGTTGAGTATCTGGAGCATCAGCATTTGTGGGTTCGATTACAAGCTCAAAATGGCCAGAAACAAATAACTTTCTTCTGAAACTCATCAGTCTATTCTTGTTCTGAGAAATGAAGGCTATTCCATGTGAGAAATTGACAAGAAACTGAAGATCTCGTACAACGCTGTGTACTACTCCCTTCACAGAAGAGCACAAACTGGCTCTAACCAGAATAGAAAGAGGGGCTTTTCTTTCAAAATGGAAGACTTTTATACAGTTTGGATTCATGTTCATTTAGTATTAGGGAGCAAAACCTACAGTAGTTAGCGTGGTAAAGAAACAGCCTGGGAGAGAGCATGTAAACATCTGGCTGGCCTACAGCCTTTCCCTCATTTCGTAGAGGAGAGATCAGTTAGTCCAACTGGCGTGTCTCTGATGGAAACTACAATAACAAGGAAAGGATATCTGACAAAGCAATGCATCTTTATTGGTCAAGATGCTCTGCACACACCTACTGTTATTGGTCGATAACTGTTTCAGAAAGTTCTGTAAAAAAAAAGGTCAACAATACCTCATTCAAATCAAAATACACTTTTTTTTGCTTTTCAATATTCATAAAATAAAAAAGTACAAATAATTACAGGCAGAAAGGAAATGAAGTAACAAAATGGTTGTTTAGCCTCCTAGTAACCAGGAAGGAATCTTAGTGTGTGTTTGCGTAGGACAGTGTGACTTGATTTGTCTGTGGTCCTGAGTGGACAAACACGGAGAGATTATCTGAGACAATTGATGTCCCTGTAAGCAAGTTACACACTTCTCTACACACACACACACACACACACACACACACACCTCTCTCTCCCTAAATACAGGAAGAATGAAAGGACTGCAGATGGAGGGACCACAGAGAAATGAATAAGAGCTTAACAAAGGTAAATTAATTGTTCTCAGTAAAACTGTTTCAAAACAAGGTGAACCCTAAAGTGACATTACATGTTACCATATTTGTAATATCCTTTATTCCAGTGTAGACCATCTCTGCTTCACTGGGCTGCAGTACTCAGGGGTCCACACACACACACACACACACACACACACACACACACACACACACACCGAGCCCAGGAACAGTTGCAGAAGAGAGACTGTGTGAGAAACCTACACAGCCTCTCACACACACACACAGGGTAAGGTTCATTCATTCTCTTACAGGTCAGACAGTGAGGAGTGCTAGATATATGTGTGTGTGTGTGTGTGTGAGCGCCTCGCCAACAGGTCGTACGGCGAGACGGTTATGAGTCACTGCTGCTGGGCCTGGCCTGGGAAAAGACGATCGGTCTCAGAGGGCGTCATCATTCTGGAATCTGACCCTTGACCTCTCTGGATCACCACCAGTATGCCAATCAGAATCCAGAAAAAGAAGTTCACCCACACTGCTGTCTGGAGAGAGGAAGGTGGGAGAGAAAGAGGGAGAGAAGCAGGAGGGAGAGAAGTGGAAGGAGGGAGAGAGTAGAAGCAAATAGTCTCTGTTAATGAAATCTGACGTCATAATGGTCTGTTAATCCTGACCCAAGCCCTGTATAGTCCAGATCTGTCTGTTAATCCTGACCCCAGCCCTGTATAGTCCAGTGTATATCTGTCTGTTAATACTGACCCCAGCCCTGTATAGTCTAGATCTGTCTGTTAATACTGACCCCAGCCCTGTATAGTCCAGATCTGTCTGTTAATCCTGACCCCAGCCCTGTATAGTCCAGATCTGTCTGTTAATACTGACCCCAGCCCTGTATAGTCCAGATCTGTCTGTTAATCCTGACCCCAGCCCTGTATAGTCTAGATCTGTCTGTTAATCCTGACCCCAGCCCTGTATAGTCCAGATCTGTCTGTTAATCCTGACCCCAGCCCTGTATAGTCTAGATCTGTCTGTTAATCCTGACCCCAGCCCTGTATAGTCTAGATCTGTCTGTTAATCCTGACCCCAGCCCTGTATAGTCCAGATCTGTCTGTTAATCCTGACCCCAGCCCTGTATAGTCTAGATCTGTCTGTTAATCCTGACCCCAGCCCTGTATAGTCCAGATCTGTCTGTTAATCCTGACCCCAGCCCTGTATAGTCCAGATCTGTCTGTTAATACTGACCCCAGCCCTGTATAGTCCAGATCTGTCTGTTAATACTGACCCCAGCCCTGTATAGTCTAGATCTGTCTGTTAATCCTGACCCCAGCCCTGTATAGTCCAGATCTGTCTGTTAATCCTGACCCCAGCCCTGTATAGTCCAGATCTGTCTGTTAATACTGACCCCAGCCCTGTATAGTCCAGATCTGTCTGTTAATACTGACCCCAGCCCTGTATAGTCCAGATCTGTCTGTTAATACTGACCCCAGCCCTGTATAGTCCAGATCTGTCTGTTAATACTGACCCCAGCCCTGTATAGTCCAGATCTGTCTGTTAATACTGACCCCAGCCCTGTATAGTCCAGATCTGTCTGTTAATACTGACCCCAGCCCTGTATAGTCCAGTGTATATCTGTCTGTTAATACTGACCCCAGCCCTGTATAGTCTAGATCTGTCTGTTAATACTGACCCCAGCCCTGTATAGTCCAGATCTGTCTGTTAATCCTGACCCCAGCCCTGTATAGTCCAGATCTGTCTGTTAATACTGACCCCAGCCCTGTATAGTCTAGATCTGTCTGTTAATCCTGACCCCAGCCCTGTATAGTCTAGATCTGTCTGTTAATCCTGACCCCAGCCCTGTATAGTCCAGATCTGTCTGTTAATCCTGACCCCAGCCCTGTATAGTCTAGATCTGTCTGTTAATCCTGACCCCAGCCCTGTATAGTCTAGATCTGTCTGTTAATCCTGACCCCAGCCCTGTATAGTCCAGATCTGTCTGTTAATCCTGACCCCAGCCCTGTATAGTCTAGATCTGTCTGTTAATCCTGACCCCAGCCCTGTATAGTCCAGATCTGTCTGTTAATCCTGACCCCAGCCCTGTATAGTCCAGATCTGTCTGTTAATACTGACCCCAGCCCTGTATAGTCCAGATCTGTCTGTTAATCCTGACCCCAGCCCTGTATAGTCTAGATCTGTCTGTTAATCCTGACCCCAGCCCTGTATAGTCCAGATCTGTCTGTTAATCCTGACCCCAGCCCTGTATAGTCCAGATCTGTCTGTTAATACTGACCCCAGCCCTGTATAGTCCAGATCTGTCTGTTAATACTGACCCCAGCCCTGTATAGTCCAGATCTGTCTGTTAATACTGACCCCAGCCCTGTATAGTCCAGATCTGTCTGTTAATACTGACCCCAGCCCTGTATAGTCCAGATCTGTCTGTTAATACTGACCCCAGCCCTGTATAGTCCAGATCTGTCTGTTAATACTGACCCCAGCCCTGTATAGTCCAGATCTGTCTGTTAATACTGACCCCAGCCCTGTATAGTCCAGATCTGTCTGTTAATACTGACCCCAGCCCTGTATAGTCCAGATCTGTCTGTTAATACTGACCCCAGCCCTGTATAGTCCAGATCTGTCTGTTAATACTGACCCCAGCCCTGTATAGTCCAGTGTAGATCTGTCTGTTAATACTGACCCCAGCCCTGTATAGTCCAGTGTAGATCTGTCTGTTAATACTGACCCCAGCCCTGTATAGTCCAGATCTGTCTGTTAATACTGACCCCAGCCCTGTATAGTCTAGATCTGTCTGTTAATACTGACCCCAGCCCTGTATAGTCCAGTGTAGATCTGTCTGTTAATACTGACCCCAGCCCTGTATAGTCCAGTGTAGATCTGTCTGTTAATACTGACCCCAGCGTTGTACAGTCCAGTGTAGAACTGTGTTCCCGTGTAAGAACTGATCCAGGTCCTAGACTGAGCCTGTTCACATCTAGATGGGAGTAAATCCAGAATTCAAACATTTTCTAGAGGAATGTTTACACAGTTTACAAACAACTAATGACCACACAATTCAGAAAACATGACATCTAAAGAAAAGAGAAGTCTATATTACCTCAACCACCCGGCACCCTTGCGTGTAGTCTCGTTACCACCCGGCACCCCTGCGTGTAGCCTCGTTACCACCCGGCACCCCTGCGTTTAGCCTCGTTACCACCCGGCACCCCTGCGTGTAGCCTCGTTACCACCCGGCACCCCTGCGTTTAGCCTCGTTACCACCCGGCACCCCTGCGTGTAGCCTCGTTACCACCCGGCACCCCTGCGTGTAGCCTCGTTACCACCCGGCACCCCTGCGTGTAGCCTCGTTACCACCCGGCACCCCTGCGTGTAGCCTCGTTACCACCCGGCACCCCTGCGTGTAGCCTCGTTACCACCCGGCACCCCTGCGTGTAGCCTCGTTACCACCCGGCACCCCTGCGTGTAGCCTCGTTACCACCCGGCACCCCTGCGTGTAGCCTCGTTACCACCCGGCACCCCTGCGTGTAGCCTCGTTACCACCCGGCACCCCTGCGTGTAGCCTCGTTACCACCCGGCACCCCTGCGTGTAGCCTCGTTACCACCCGGCACCCCTGCGTGTAGCCTCGTTACCACCCGGCACCCCTGCGTGTAGCCTCGTTACCACCCGGCACCCCTGCGTGTAGCCTCGTTACCACCCGGCACCCCTGCGTGTAGCCTCGTTACCACCCGGCACCCCTGCGTGTAGCCTCGTTACCACCCGGCACCCCTGCGTGTAGCCTCGTTACCACCCGGCACCCCTGCGTGTAGCCTCGTTACCACCCGCCACCCCTGCGTGTAGCCTCGTTACCACCCGGCACCCCTGCGTGTAGCCTCGTTACCACCCGGCACCCCTGCGTGTAGCCTCGTTACCACCCGGCACCCCTGCGTGTAGCCTCGTTACCACCCGGCACCCCTACGTATAGCCTCGTTACCACCCGGTACCCCTACTTATAGCCTCGTTACCACCCGGTACCCCTACATATAGCCTCGTTACCACCCGGTACCCCTACATATAGCCTCATTACTACCTGGTACCCCTACATATTGACTCAGTACTGCTACTCCTTGTATTTAGCCTCATTACTACCTGGTACCCCTACATATAGACTCAGTACTGCTACTCCTTGTATATAGCCTCGTTACCACCTGGTACCCCTACATATAGCCTCATTACTACCTGGTACCCCTACATATTGACTCAGTACTGCTACTCCTTGTATTTAGCCTCATTACTACCTGGTACCCCTACATATAGACTCAGTACTGCTACTCCTTGTATATAGCCTCGTTACCACCTGGTACCCCTACATATAGCCTCATTACTACCTGGTACCCCTACATATTGACTCAGTACTGCTACTCCTTGTATTTAGCCTCATTACTACCTGGTACCCCTACATATAGACTCAGTACTGCTACTCCTTGTATATAGCCTCGTTACCACCTGGTACCCCTACATATAGCCTCATTACTACCTGGTACCCCTACATATAGCCTCAGTACTGCTACTCCTTGTATATAGCCTCATTACTACCTGGTACCCCTACATAAAGCCTCATTACCACCTGGTACCCCTACATATAGCCTCATTACTACCTGGTACCCCTACATATAGCCTCAGTACTGCTACTCCTTGTATATAGCCTCATTACTACCTGGTACCCCTACATATAGCCTCATTACTACCCGGTACCCCTACATATAACCTCATTACTACCTGGTACCCCTACATATTGACTCAGTACTGCTACTCCTTGTATTTAGCCTCATTACTACCTGGTACCCCTACATATAGACTCAGTACTGCTACTCCTTGTATATAGCCTCGTTACCACCCGGTACCCCTACATATAGCCTCATTACTACCTGGTACCCCTACATATAGCCTCATTACTACCTGGTACCCCTACATATAGCCTCGTTACTACCTGGTACCCCTACATAAAGCCTCGTTACCACCCGGTACCCCTACATATAGCCTCGATACCACCTGGTACCCCTACATATAGCCTCGTTACTACCCGGTACCCCTACATATAGCCTCGATACCACCTGGTACCCCTACATATAGCCTCATTACTACCTGGTACCCCTACATATAGACTGAGTACTGCTACTCCTTGCATATAGCCTCGTTACCACCCGGTACCCCTACATATAGCCTCATTACTACCTGGTACCCCTACATATTGACTCAGTACTGCTACTCCTTGTATTTAGCCTCATTACTACCTGGTACCCCTACATATTGACTCAGTACTGCTGCTCCTTGTATATAGCCTCATTACTACCTGGTACCCCTACATAAAGCCTCATTACTACCTGGTACCCCTACATATAGACTGAGTACTGCTACTCCTTGTATTTAGCCTCATTACCACCTGGTACCTCTACATATAGCCTCAGTACTGCTACTCTTTGTATATAGCCTCATTACCACCTGGTACCTCTACATATTGACTCAGTACTGCTACTCCTTGTATATAGCCTCATTGTTATTTTATTGTGCTACAATTTCTTCTTTTATTTTGCATTATTGGGAAAAGGCTTGTACGTAAAAAATTCAGTCTACACCTGTTGTATTCGTCGCATGACAAATAACATTTTATTTGTTTTTTTCAGTCTACTTGTACTGGTAGTAGTAGTGACCACAGATTTAACATGAACAAAAGTTCCTGCAGAAGTTCTGTATCTAGATGTGTTACGGTACCTGGTGACGTTGGGGACAGCGTGTAGGACAGAGTCACACAGAAAGTCTCTTCCGACCTTCAACACACAGCCCGTCACCAGCAGGAAGAAGAGGAACACTCCACACACCACCAGGGTCATGTTCAGCCATAGACGCTCTCTGGACACACACACACAATAAGGTTAGATAGACATTGAGGAATGTTGAATTATGGATGGAATGGTTTCAAGATGTGAACATCTCGGCATGACATACACACGGTCAGATTGTCATACAGTGCCTTCGGGAAGTATTCAGACCCTTTGACCTTTTCCACATTGTGTTACATTACAGCCTTATTCTAAAAATGATTAAAATCTGATTTCTTTCCCCCCCAATATACACACACACACACACACACACACACACACACACACACACACACACACAATACCCCATAATGACAAAGCAAAAACAGGTTTTTAGAAAACTTCACAAATGTGTGAAAAATCTAACTGAAATATCACATTTACATAAGTATTCAGACCCTTTACTCAGTACTTTGTTGAAGCACCTTCACCAGCGATTACAGCCTTGAGTCTTCTTGGGTATGACTCTACAAGCTTGGTACACCTGTATTTGGGGAGTTTCTCCCATTCTTCTCTGCAGATCCTCTTGAGCTCTGTCAGGTTGGATGGGGAGAGTCAACCTTCGCTCCAGTCTGAGGTCCTGAGCGCTCTAGAGCAAGTTTTCATTAAGCATCTCTCTGTACTTTGCTCCTTTCATCTTTCCCTCGATCCTGACTAGTTTCCCAGACCCTGCCGCTGAAAAACATCCCCACAGCATGATGCTGCCACCACCATGCTTCACCGTAGGGATGGTGCCAGGTTTCCTCCAGACGTGAAGCTTGGCATTCAGGCCAAATAGTTCAATCTTGGTGGTTCCAAACTTCTTCCATTTAAGAATGATGGAGGCCACTGTGTTCTTGGGGACCTTCAATGCTGCAGACATTTTTTTGGTACCCTTCCCCAGATCTGTACCTTGACACAATCCTGTCTCGGAGCTCTACGGACAATTCCTTCAACCTCATGGCTTGGTTTTTGCTCTGACAATCACTGTCAACAGTGGGACCTTATATAGACAGGTGTGTGTCTTTCCAAATCATGTCTTATCAATTGAATTTACCACAGGTGGACTCCAATCAAGTTGTAGAAACATCTCAAGGATGATCAATGGAAACAGGATGAACCTGAGCTCAATTCCGAGTCTCAAAGCAAAGGGTCTGAATATTTATGTAAATTAAGGTATTTTTTATTTGTCATAAATTTGCTAAAATTTCAAACAAACAATCTGTTTTCGCTTTGTTATTATGGGGTATTGTGTGTAGATTGATGAGGATGTTTTATATATTTAATCAATTTTACAGTAAAGCTGAAACATAACAAAATGTGGAAAAAGCCAAAGGGTCTGAATACTTTCCTGAAGGAGCTGTATGTCATGAGGTTAAGTTAAATTGATGGTTTTACAACGTCTCGGCATGACACACACACACACACACACACACACACACACACACACACACACACAACCAGAAAGTCTCATAGGACATACAGTACGTTGTGTCACACCCATCAATGAGTCATGTAAAATACCATATGTACCCACCCACCCACCTGTTAACCCCTCCATCCAGGCACCATGTATATATCCAGTACAGTGATATAGAGACACACCCACCTGTTAACCCCTCCATCCAGGCACCATGTATATATCCAGTACAGTGATATAGAGACACACACACCTGTTAACCCCTCCATCCAGGCACCATGTATATATCCAGTACAGTGATGTACACACCCACCCACCTGTTAACCCCTCCATCCAGGCACCATGTATATATCCAGTACAGTGATGTACACACCCACCCACCTGTTAACCCCTCCATCCAGGCACCATGTATATATCCAGTACAGTGATATAGAGACCCACCCACCTGTTAACCCCTCCATCCAGGCACCATGTATATATCCAGTACAGTGATATAGAGACCCACCCACCTGTTAACCCCTCCATCCAGGCACCATGTATATATCCAGTACAGTGATGTACACACCCACCCACCTGTTAACCCCTCCATCCAGGCACCATGTATATATCCAGTACAGTGATATAGAGACCCACCCACCTGTTAACCCCTCCATCCAGGCACCATGTATATATCCAGTACAGTGATATAGAGACCCACCCACCTGTTAACCCCTCCATCCAGGCACCATGTATATATCCAGTACAGTGATATAGAGACCCACCCACCTGTTAACCCCTCCATCCAGGCACCATGTATATATCCAGTACAGTGATATAGAGACACACCCACCTGTTAACCCCTCCATCCAGGCAGCATGTATATATCCAGTACAGTGATATAGAGAAACAGAACACGGCTACACACACTGAGATAGCAGAGACAAAGTAACAGAGCGAAGGAGAGCTGGAGGTCTGGACCAATATGGAGTCTGATGAGGAGTTATGGGTCACTGTTCCATACAGCATACAGAGTCCCCCAAAACTACCCTGGAGACAGAGACAGAGAGCGAGAGACAGAGAGCGAGAGACAGAGAGCGAGAGACAGAGAGCGAGAGACAGAGAGCGAGAGACAGAGAGCGAGAGACAGAGAGCGAGAGACAGAGAGCGAGAGACAGAGAGCGAGAGACAAGAGAGCGAGAGACAGAGAGCGAGAGACAGAGAGCGAGAGACAGAGAGCGAGAGACAGAGAGCGAGAGACAGAGAGCGAGAGACAGAGAGCGAGAGACAGAGAGCGAGAGACAGAGAGGAGGACAGAGAGCGAGAGACAGAGAGCGAGAGACAGAGAGCGAGAGACAGAGAGCGAGAGACAGAGAGCGAGAGAGAGAGAGCGAGAGGACAGAGAGCGAGAGACAGAGAGCGAGAGACAGAGAGCGAGAGACAGAGAGCGAGAGACAGAGAGCGAGAGACAGAGAGCGAGAGACAGAGAGCGAGAGACAGAGAGCGAGAGACAGAGAGCGAGAGACAGAGAGCGAGAGACAGAGAGCGAGAGACAGAGAGCGAGAGACAGAGAGCGAGAGACAGAGAGCGAGAGACAGAGAGCGAGAGACAGAGAGCGAGAGACAGAGAGCGAGAGACAGAGAGCGAGAGACAGAGAGCGAGAGACAGAGAGCGAGAGACAGAGAGCGAGAGACAGAGAGCGAGAGACAGAGAGCGAGAGACAGAGCGAGAGCGAGAGACAGAGAGCGAGAGACAGAGAGCGAGAGACAGAGAGCGAGAGACAGAGAGCGAGAGACAGAGAGCGAGAGACAGAGAGCGAGAGACCGAGAGCGAGAGACAGAAGAGCGAGAGACAGAGAGCGAGAGACAGAGAGCGAGAGACAGAGAGCGAGAGACAGACAGCAGAGACAGAGACAGAACAGAGACAGACAGAGCGAGACAGACAGACAGAGACAGGACAGAGCCAGACAGAGACAGACAGAACAGACAGAGACAGACAGAGCAGACAGACGACAGAGACAGAAAGAGACAGACGAGACAACGAGAGACAGAGGAGCAGAGAGAGACGACAGAGACGAGGACAGAGACAGAGAGAGACAGAGAGAGACAGAGAGAGACAGAGAGAGACAGAGAGAGACAGAGAGAGACAGAGAGAGACAGAGAGAGAGCAGAGAGAGACAGAGAGAGACAGAGAGAGACAGAGAGAGACCAGCGAGAGAGAGAGAGAGAGAGAGAGACAGAGAGAGAGAGAGAGATAGAGAGAGATAGAGAGAGAGAGAGCATCAGCATTTGTCAAGTTCATTAGTAGTCCAACTACATAGCTGTGAAAAAGTTGATATTTGAGTGAGACTAACAAACTCAAATGGGGTCCTCCCCCGGCCGGTAATTCGACCATGATAATGAGTTTAGATAACTTAGTAATATCATATTTGTTTGCTGACATGGGCTAATTGACTGACTATCAGTGACTGACATAACTGCTGATGCACAAACATTTCATAATGGCACGTTGTGTATTTTACTATTCTAACTGACTTCCCCCACCAAAAATCCACTGCAACAAAGTCAGAATTGGCAAAAATAAAATGCTTTTTTGTTTTAGGCATAAGATTAGCAGTGTGGTTAAAGACACATTTACTAATATATATAATTAACATGTGTGTAAAAAATAAATATATATAAAAAAAATGGATGAATTTCCTGACTACACACAGCTTTTGCATCACTGCGTTAGAAACAGGCCATCTACATTTCCAGGTTGTAAGCAAATCACAATATCCAGAACTCAGCGACTTCAGGATGTAGTACCGCCCCCGTCGCGGTGGATCCATTTGAGAATGGATGTCAACTGGTAGCTAACGTTACTCACTGGACCAGCCACTCCTTCATAGAACATCTGCTTGTGAATAAACATTTATTTTTCTGTAGACAACAACTTACGTTTCAGTCATGGTGTGGTGCTCAGTACCTGGATGTACAATCTACAAGCAAGCACAGTCATTTCATCAATTACCTTATCAAGAAGTTGAGCAGAGGTACGGACGTAGCTAACTTAACCTGTTGGGGATAGAGGGCAGTATTTGCATGGCCGGATAAAAAACGTACCCGATTTAATCTGGTTACTACTCCTGCCCAGTAACTAGAATATGCATATAATTGTTTGATTTGGATAGAAAACACCCTAAAGTTTCTAAAACTGTTTGAATGGTGTCTGTGAGTATAACAGAACTCATTTGGCAGGCCAAAACCTGAGAAGATTCCAAACAGGAAGCGCTCTCTCTGACTTTTTCTTGGCCTTCTTGATCATCTCTAACCAAAACAGGGGATCTCTGGCATGACGTGACATTTTCTAACGCTCCCATAGGCTCTCAGAGGGCGCCAGAACGATGGTGGCTTTGCAGGCCCTGGCTGAAAAACAGCAGCGCATTTTGTAAGTGGTCGATCTGAGGACAATGAGACTGGAGGCGCGTGCACGAGCCGACACCATGTTTACTTTCTCTCTCTTTGAACGAAAACAACGACTCCCGGTCAGAATATTATCGCTTTTTTACGAGAAAAAAAGCATAAAAATTGATTTTAAACAGCGTTTGACATGCTTTGAAGTACGGTAATGGAATATTTTTTGTCACGAAACGCGTCGGGCGCGTCACCCTTCTTTACCCTTCGGATAGTGTCTTGAACGCACGAACAAAACGCCGCTATTTGGATATAACTATGGATTATTTTGAATCAAACCAACATTTGTTATTGAAGTAGAAGTCCTGGGAGTGCATTCTGACGAAGAACAGCAAAGGTAATCAAACTTTTCTAATAGTAAATCGGAGTTTGGTGAGTACCACACTTTGTGGGTGTCAAAATAGCTAGCCTGTGATGGCTGGGCTATCTACTCAGAATATTGCAAAATGTGCTTTCACCGAAAAGCTATTTTAAAATCGGACACCGCGATTGCATAAAGGAGTTCTGTATCTATAATTCTTAAAATAATTGTTATGTTTTTTGTGAACGTTTATCGTGAGTAATTTAGTAAATTCACCGGAAGTGTTCGGTGGGAATGCTAGTCACATGCTAATGTAAAAAGCTGGTTTTTGATATAAATATGAACTTGATTGAACAAAACATGCATGTATTGTATAGCATAATGTCCTAGGATTGTCATCTGATGAAGATCATCAAAAGGTTAGTGCTGCATTTAGCTGTGGTTTGGGTTTATGTGACATTATATGCTAGCTTGAAAAATGGGTGTCTGATTATTTCTGGCTGGGTACTCTGCTGACATAATCTAATGTTTTGCTTTCGTTGTAAAGCCTTTTTGAAATCGGACAGTGTGGTTAGATTAACGAGAGTCTTGTCTTTAAAATGGTGTAAAATAGTCATATGTTTGAGAAATTGAAGTAATAGCATTTCTAAGGTATTTGAATAACGCGCCACGGGATTCAACTGGCTGTTGAGTAGGTGGGACGCAAGCGCCCAGAGAGGTTAGCGAACTAGCTAACTACCGCAGAGGCTAATATGACTGGCCTGTGTTCTAATCCCATCAACATCTGCAACGGCATCAACATCAAGCTCAGCACTAAGAGTGTAAATCACCTTTGCTAAATCTTTCCATGACTCAACATTGAGGAAATAAATATATTGGAGCTAGGCATAAATTAGCTTTGAAACTGTTGGCAGCATTCTGCCTTCTCCCTACAACTGGCTCATCAGAACTACAATCCCAAAGCTGTGTTTTAAAACGTCAATAATCATCGCTTGCGATACGGCTTTCAAAACATATGGCCCTCGTCTTTAATCAGCAAGAAAGAATCCTTCAAATTAAAATATACACTTACTGTAGCAGATCCATACAGCTATTGAGCCTCCATCCTACTAAACTGTAGTAGTTACAGATCCATACAGCTATAGAGCCTCCATCCTACTAAACTACACTGTAGCAGTAACAGATCCATACAGCTATGGAGGCCCTAATCCTACTAAACTACACTGTAGCAGTAACAGATCCATACAGCTATGGAGCCTCCATCCTACTAAACTGTAGTAGTTACAGATCCATACAACTATAGAGCCTCCATCCTACTAAACTGTAGCAGTTACAGATCCATACAGCTATAGAGCCTCCATCCTACTAAACTGTAGCAGTAACAGATCCATACAGCTATGGAGCCTCCATCCTACTAAACTACACTGTAGCAGTAACAGATCCATACAGCCATGGAGCCTCCATCCTACTAAACTACACTGTAGTAGTTACAGATCCATACAGCTATAGGAGCCTCCATCCTACTAAACTAAACTGTGGTAGTTACAGATCCATACAGCTATAGAGCATCCATCCTAAACTGTGGTAGTTACAGATATATACAGCTATAGGAGCCTCCATCCTACTAAACTAAACTGTAGTAGTTACAGATCCATACAGCTATGGAGCCTCCATCCTACTAAACTGTAGCAGTAACAGATCCATACAGCTATGGAGCCT
The DNA here is from genome assembly GCF_901001165.1 of Salmo trutta. NCBI lineage: Eukaryota > Metazoa > Chordata > Actinopteri > Salmoniformes > Salmonidae > Salmo > Salmo trutta. The sequence continues at coordinate 61,550,295 of NC_042961.1, forward strand.
CCATCCTACTAAACTAAACTGTAGCAGTTACAGATCCATACAGCTATCGAGCCTCCATCCTACTAAACTACACTGTAGCAGTTACAGATCCATACAGCTATGGAGCCTCCATCCTACTAAACTGTGGTAGTCACAGATCCATACAGCTATGGAGCCTCCGTCCTACTAAACTGTAGCAGTGACAGATCAATATAGCTATGGAACATGCATCCTACGAAACTGTAGCAGTAACAGATCCATACAGCTATAGAGTCTCCGTCCTACTAAACTGTAGCAGTTACAGATCCATACAGCTATAGAGCCCCCATTCTACTAAACTGTAGTAGTTACAGATCCATACAGCTATGGAGCCTCCATCCTACTAAACTGTAGCAGTTACAGATCCATACAGCCTCCATCCTACTAAACTACACTGTAGTAGTTACTAATCCATACAGCTATAGGAGCCTCCATCCTACTAAACTGTAGCAGTAACAGATCCATACAGCTATAGAGCCTCCATCCTACTAAACTACACTGTAGCAGTTACAGATCCATACAGCTATAGAGCCTCCATCCTACTAAACTACACTGTAGTAGTTACAGATCCATACAGCTATAGAGCCTAGAGGTCGACCGATTAATCGGAAGGACCGATTAATTAGGGCCGATTTCAAGTTTTCATAGCAATCTGTATTTTTGGACACTGATTTGCCGATTGTTTAAAAAAAAAAAATGTTTAGACCTTTATTTATCTAGGGAAGTCAGTTAAGAACACATTCTTATTTTCAATGACGGCCTAGGAACGGTGGGTTAACTGCCTTGTTCAGGGGCAGAACGACAGATTTTTACCTTGTCAGCTCGGGGATTCAATCTTGCAACCGTACGGTTAACTAGTCCAACGCTCTAACCACCTGCTTTACATTGCACTCCACGAGGAGCCTGCCTGTTACGTGAATGCAGTAAGAAGCCACGGTAAGTTGCCAGCTAGCATTAAACTTATCTTATAAGAAAAATCAATCATAATCACTAGTTAAACTAGTAATATCATCAACCATGTGTAGTTTTCTAGCCTGTCCTGCATATAATCGATGCGGTGCGCATTCGCGAAAAAGCACTGTCATTGCTCCAACGTGTACCTAACCATAAACATCAATGTCTTTCTTAAAATCAATACACAAGTATATATATTTTTAAACCTGCATATTTAGCTAAAAGAAATCCAGGTTAGCAGGCAATATTAACCAGGTGAAATTGTGTCAGTTCTCTTGCGTTCATTGCACGCAGAGTCAGGGTATATGCAACAGTTTGGGCCGCCTGGCTCGTTGCGAACTAATTTGCCAGAATTTTATGTAATTACGACATAACATTGAAGGTTGTGCAATGTAACAGCAATATTTAGACTTAGGGATGCCACTCGTTAGATAAAATACAGAACGGTTCCATATTTCACTGAAAGAAAAAACGTTTTGTTTTCGAGATGATAGTTTCCGGATCCGACCATATTAATGACCTAAGGCTCGTATTTCTGTGTGTTATTATATTATAATATAATGAAGTCTATGATTTGATATTTGATAGAGCAGTCTGACTGAGTGGTGGTAGGCACCAGCAGGCTCGTAAGCATTCAAACAGCACTTTCGTGCGTTTTGCCAGCAGCTCTTCGCTGTGCTTCAAGCATTGCGCTGTTTATGACTTCAAGCCTGTCAACTCCCAAGATTAGGCTGGTGTAACCAATGTGAAATGGCTAGCTAGTTAGTGGGTGCGCGCTAATAGCGTTTCAAACGTCACTCGCTCTGAGACTTGGAGTAGTTGTTCCCCTTCCTCTACATGGGTAACGCTGCTTCGAGGGTGGCTGTTGTCGATGTGTTCCTGGTTCAAGCCCAGGTAGGAGCAAGGAGAGGGACGGAAGCTATACTGTTACACTGGCAATACTAAAGTGCTTATAAGAACATCCAATAGTCAAAGGTATATGAAATACAAATCGTATAGAGAGAAATAGTCCTATAATTCCTATAATAACTACAACCAAGGAACTTAAACGTTAGCTTTCTCACATGGCACATATTGCACTTTTACTTTCTTCTCCAACACTTTGTTTTGCATTATTTAAACCAAATTGAACATGTTTCATTATTCATTTGAGGCTAAATTGATTTTATGTATTATATTAAGTTAAAATAAGTGTTCATGCAGTATTGTTGTAATTGTCATTATTACAAATACATTTTTAAATTAAATAAAAAAATATATATATATTTTTTTAAATATTCTTTTTTATTTTATTTTTTAAAATCGGCCCATTAACCGGTATCGTCTTTGTTTGGTCCTCCAATAATCGGTATCGGTGTAAAGCTACTACATGTGCTATAAACTAAGTGTAAATTGACATGAATATTGTACCTGTAACCCCCACCCCCCCCCAAAAAAGACAAAGCAAATACATTTTTTTTAAAGAAATGGGCGGGTTTGTGAATTTGTGGATATAGAAGCTTGTGACGACCCAGTCACTATCTTTAACTACACTTCCTGGTCTGTTACAGTAGGCCTAGGTTAGGAATAGGTCAAACTGTGAAAGTAGCCAAGTTTGTGAGAGAGACCTCAACTATATTGTCAGGTAAACTTTGTGAATTGTCGGTTTAACTTGAACTAATAATCCCTATATTGGTCTTGTTCGGTCGAAAGAACACGAAGTCCCATGTTTTTTCCTGTACTTTATGAGTCACTATTTTGGGGGAAAGCATTGAACAGTCATTAGACAAGTCTGGACAGTTTCATGCCGTTTCATTTCTCACTCTCTCAACCTGCCATTGTAGAGAACAAACTGTCCTTTCACTTTGTTTTTGTAGGAAGTGTGATTTAACCCTAAAAACAATTAACCCTAAAAACACGATAAAGCTACGACTGGCAGTGACGTTTTCGCTGCAGGTTAGTAGAATTAAGGCAGCAGGTTAGGAGAATTAGATTATGGTTAGGAAAAGCATTAGGGAAAACGCTCTCCTAACCTTAAACGAAAAGTCCCTTCCGGTCGTAGCTGTATCGAAGTAGCGTGTTTTTTGGGAGCCCCTTGTCAAACCCTTGTCAAACTGTAACTATTTGGTTAAGGCTTATAGGAAGTTAAGGAAAACCTCTATATTCTACCACAGGTATTTTCTGCTGCGATAATAAAAGTTAGCTACTATGTACAGACGCTTCATAAGACCTACCATAGTTAGGCCTAACATCCCCCAGTGAAATCCTTCAGACCATCAGGTGATTCCAATAAAGAAACGTCGGCTTGGAAAGTCAATCACAGCAAAAAACGGTGCAACTGCGACATAAAGTTGTGTCCAAAGCAGACTGCCAGTCCAAACATCGGTCAACATTACAACTGTCAGCAAAGTTAACATAACAAGCCAAAGTTAGAACTTTATTCTTTACCTGTACGATAGTGAGAGAAGATGCCGTGACTATCCCACACACGAAAGAACTGGCGTATAAGCCCATTTCAAGGAGAAGCAGCCACGGTATCACCATAATGTCCAAGTCCTCTCTCCGCTGTCTACCGGAGCGCGTGACAGCCAGCAGTGTTATCACGTTGACGCGACGACGTCACAGCACCGATTCGTCTTGTTGTGGCACAGCTGCGGTCCCCGACGTAGCGTTTTTCCGTCCCTTCTCCCACGCCGCACACCTCTTCCCCTCGTGCTTCTCTGCCTGCGCGCTGTTGCCGTAACTTCCGGTGCACAGACAGCTTCTCCAACTCTCGTTTGTGGGAAAACTCATTAAATGCTATCAAAACCATAGAAAGTCTCGGACCGTTGGCAAAACTCCCCAATGGCAACCTGAACAGTAGCTGATAACCTCTTTTACCAACAAAAGTCGCTGGAGGGGTCTGAAAACTCGCCAAATATACAACACTGACTGACACGGCGTAGCGGGGACGCGCTCCGACCGTTTATACCCGCGTTCTGAAACGCACTCGGAAGCGCGCATTCGATACAGTTGACACTTTTCTACTACAAACTAAAATATTATCTGGAGCAAATATTTTTGACCTGCCCTGTCCTGGTGTGAATCATTTCAATATTGTGGTGGTTGCTGTATTTCTACAGAGCTAGAGAGAGCATCAGCCTGGTATACCACCTAGTGAATCATTTCAATATTGTGGTATTTGCTGTATTTCTACAGAGCTAGAGAGAGCATCAGCTTGGTATACCACCTAGTGAATCATTTCAATATTGTGGTGGTTGCTGTATTTCTACAGAGCTAGAGAGAGCATCAGCCTGGAATACCACCTACAGTAGCAGCCAATGTCTGGTGTTCAATGTAGGACTACATTCCATGAGACTTTGGGGAAAAATCATGCAGGGCTTGACATTAACCTGTTTATCCACTTCTGCTTCAGACCAGGAGGTGACTGAACATGGTGTTGTGTTGTTTGATACAAGACACTTTACAAAATAAAATGCATTATTATTCCCATACCATTATTCCAGAGAACCAGACCAATGATGCTACCCTCTGCCTATTGGCTACTTGGCTTATTCAAGCCTGTCTCAAAATACAACACTGCCCCTTTAAGACAAAAGAAAAATAGCTTTACCTGACTGGCTTTTACCAGATGTCTAGAAATGTATACATTTTGTGCCCTTGTAGGAAGCAACCACTCCCCTATTGCTAACTACAAATGATCTTTAACTGGGCTAATAACTCACTAACTAGCAAAGGACATGAACAAAATGTGAACACGTGACTACTGTACATACAGCTCCTGTCTTCCAGATGATGGCAAAACTCCAGTCGAACCACGTTATTTCTGCCTCATGTACAAATGAATGTTGCTACTCCTATGAACAGAGAAAGTGAAATATTCCTCGATATTACAAAAGACCCAGGCCGCTAATAATAACAACAACGACTTAGTCATTACTGCTGCATTGCTTGTTGTAGCGCTGAGTGTAAAGAGAAAGATCATGCATTTTATGGCTTATAAAAGTGTTGAATACAAAGAGTTTGACAGTAAGAACTTTAACATGAAGTCACTCGTAAAAACAGCAGCTCTTTGCTGTATTCGTTGACAGTCTCTCTCTAGTCATGGATTGAAACATCTTGAAATCTCACAGTATCATCTTTGCTGTATTCGTTGACAGTCTCTCTCTAGTCGTGGATTTAAACATCTTGAAATCTCACAGTATCATCTTTGCTGTATTCGTTGACAGTCTCTCTCTAGTCGTGGATTTAAACGTCTTGAAATCTCAATGTATCATCTTTGCTGTATTCGTTGACAGTCTCTCTCTAGCCGTGGATTGAAACATCTTGAAATCTCACAGTATCATCTTTGCTATAGCTTTCTTTTATGTCGTGCTACGTTACCGCAGACACCGCCATCTGAGCCATACGATTAGCCAGCGGTACCAAAAGTGGATTTGATTTGCTCTCTGGGCCCGCCTAGAAGGCCAGAGTTTGTGCCTTCAGAAACATAAAACGGTTCAAAATGGCAAAAGTTCGCCAACCCAGAGCCCAAGGCAGGTGAATCGGGTGCACCTTCTGGCAACAGCCCTAGACAAATAAAACACAAATATGAACAGAATACTTTTGCCATTGGTTTTTTTTATAGACATTTTTTGGCGATGGACTGGGAATGCCTTGGAGGTCGAACAGTTGAATGAAATCGACCGGTTGGTTGGTGACCACCGCTCTAGAAAGTTGAGTGAAGTTTAATCTGCCGTTTCTCTCTGTGGGCTGATATCTCTGCAAGGCAGTCTCAGTGAGCTGCTCGACAGTCTCGGGGCTACTGCGGGCACAGAGGGAATATTGGTCGCGGGTTGAGCTGCTTTAAAACAACCTGTCATCGGAGTAGGCCTAGATTCAATCAGATCAAGCATTAACCAGGAATAGCAGACACCTGCATAGCGGATGTTTTGGCGGTGTTGGGGTGGAACTGCATTGGAAGCTGTCAAATTGGTGAGCAGTTGCTCTTGCAATCGTTGTCACAAAGCTGCACCTGCCTCACTCATTTTAGAAGTTCAAAACTAGAACTTCTCATGCTCAAATTGAAAAAAAATCCTTAAAGTAAATAATGAGGATTTCTATCAGCCTAATGGAGGTGTAGATCACATCTGACATTCCCGTGTTAGAACTGGTAAACAAGGCTGCATTCCAGTGTTAGAACTGGTAAACAAGGCTGCATTCCAGTGTTAGAACTGGTAAACAAGGCTGCATTCCAGTATTAGAACTGGTAAACAAGGCTGCATTCCAGTGTTAGAACTGGTAAACAAGGCTGCATTCCAGTGTTAGAACTGGTAAACAAGGCTGCATTCCAGTGTTAGAACTGGTAAACAAGGCTGCATTCCAGTGTTAGAACTGGTAAACAAGGCTGCATTCCAGTGTTAGAACTGGTAAACAAGGCTGCATTCCAGTGTTAGAACTGGTAAACAAGGCTGCATTCCAGTATTAGAACTGGTAAACAAGGCTGCATTCCAGTGTTAGAACTGGTAAACAAGGCTGCATTCCAGTGTTAGAACTGGTAAAACAAGGCTGCATTCCAGTATTAGAACTGGTAAACAAGGCTGCATTCCAGTGTTAGAACTGGTAAACAAGGCTGCATTCCAGTGTTAGAACTGGTAAACAAGGCTGCATTCCAGTGTTAGAACTGGTAAACAAGGCTGCATTCCAGTGTTAGAACTGGTAAACAAGGCTGCATTCCAGTGTTAGAACTGGTAAACAAGGCTGCATTCCAGTGTTAGAACTGGTAAACAAGGCTGCATTCCAGCTAACAATTCTAGGGAGAGAGAACGTTTCTGTATTGTTACTCGTAATGTTTGTGTGTCCAGTTTTCCATTAGTTAGGGGAACATTCTATGTATGTTAGCAAAAACCTCCTGAGAACCAATTTAGCATGTTTTGGCGTTAGAGTTAAGGCACCGGCATTACTTCGCCCTAGCCCGAACCAAACAACTGTGTTACAATACTCCCTTAAAAAAAAAACATTAGCTTGAACAATGAAAAAAAAAGGGAGAAAGCAGCAATATTAGGAACACCCAAACAAGGAAGAGACGTGCAGGATAATACAATAGTGTACATAGAGAGACTCTTGACGGGCGAGAAAATGGAAGTTGTGGGTATCGATCTACTAGATTTGCAAGACATACAATTGGCGACATATAGAGGCGGATGTAGGGGCGCACGGCAGAGAGAACGCTGGTGGAATGTTTCATGAGAGTTCTTTTTGGTCCAAACTGCTGCAGAAGACCCTCAATTTATCACCGCCAGCTGTCCTGCCAAGTCCATGTTGTCCTGGGAGATGCAGCTTTCCCCCTACATGAGAAACTCATAGCCCTTATCCAGGTATGTTGATAATATCATTTTTTATTTCACTAGGCAAGTCAGTTAAGAACAAATTCTTATTTTCAATGAAGGCCTAGGAACAGTGGGTTAAACTGCCTTGTTCAGGGGTAGAACGATAGATTTTTACCTTGTCAGCTCAGGGATTTTATCTTGCAACCATCCAGTTACTAGTCCAACGCTCTAACCGCTAGGCTACCTGCCGCCACAGAATGTTGGAATCAATTTAGCTTCTTCTTTTTCTAATTTACCTTTTTGCTGCATACATGTGTGCACTTCTATATGATAAATTACATTTTTTATCAAGGCTTTTGGAATATGGGAAAACGTTGTGTTGATTTTTGTTGTTGACCAAATAGGCTATATTTCTATCTGACAAATATTCTCTTGTTACCTCTCATTCATAGGTGTCCATCTCAATGAATCTAGGCGTAGCTACAACTACCACCACTCTCGACGGAGAGTCATAGAGAATGCATTTTGGCATCATGGGCGGCAAGGAGGATGAGGATTCTTGTTCGGCCAATCAAGTGTACAGTAGTGGTGCTGAGTGTGCTGCAGCATCCCCTGATAAATCAGAATAATACATTTTTATTTAAATCCTTTTTAAATTAGATTTTTTTTTTACAAATTGTTTCTTCTCACAAAAGTAGTGCACGTGACCTTTACTACTCTCCCTTTACAGTAGTCTCCCCCCCCCCCCCCCAGAAGGATGTGGCCCACCACAACTACCTGTCCTCCATGGAAGGCATGTGGCCCACCACAACTACCTGTCCTCCATCAAAGGCATGTGGCCCACCACAACTACCTGTCCTCCATGAAAGGCATGTGGCCCACCACAACTACCTGTCCTCCATGGAAGGCATGTGGCCCACCACAACTACCTGTCCTCCATGGAAGGCATGTGGTCCACCACAACTACCTGTCCTCCATGAAAGGCATGTGGCCCACCACAACTACCTGTCCTCCATGGAAGGCATGTGGCCCACCACAACTACCTGTCCTCCATGGAAGAAGCTCATGGTCAGTAAAGTACAACAACCCAAGGCCAGCCGATCATGCAGAACAGGCCTTTGTTTGGACTGCTCAAACACAACCCTTGATGCGCACTGTGAACCAAAGTACTTTGTACTAAAATGTCATTTTAATCTTGTTAATAAAATAGAATTTGATTCTATGATGTCTTGTGTGCAGTAATTTAGATTAGATTGAACTAAACCACACAAGTAGAAGAAAGCCTGTAGGGTCTTTGACACACAGCCCCTTCTGTACGTAGTCGGCACATGATGTTCAAGTAGAATGAAACACCTTGCATTGAGAAGAAGAGACAGAGATGTACAGATATCTAAACAACACTTGCCAATTAAATATAATTAAAGTGTCAAGAGTGCAGATACAAATATTTTTTTACAATAGTGTCTGGTTAGAACAGATGTGTGAACAACAGAAGTGTCGATGGAATAAAATTAATGTGTCTGACTCCTGAGATATCTCAACAACAACAGAACAAGTTGTTCATTTTACTGTGGTCCCAGTCGTTCCTTCCATGTCCTCTTCTTCAAGTCATGCAGCTTGTGATCAAATTCCTCATGGCGTTTTGGCGATAGTTCATTCATGAAATCAGCTATAGGAACCAGGGACCTGTAGAGAGGATGAGAAGAGAATGTTATTTAACTAGGCTAGTAAGTTAAGAACAAATTCTTATTTACAATGACGGCCTACCCCGGCCAAACTCTGACGATGCTGGGCCGATTGTGCACTGCCCTGTGGGACTCCCAATCGTAGTCGGATGTGATACAGCCTGGATCCGAACCAGGGTCTGTAGTGACGCCTCTTGTACTGAGATGCAGTGCCTTAGACCTCTGCGCCACTCGGTAGCCCATATTAGGATTGTCTGTGGATAGCAGTTTACATGGTGAGGAGGGAAGGAGATCAGAGTGAAGGAGGAGAGTCTGAAATAATTTATCTCTGCGACAAGCTGGTGGCTTAGTACATGACGTTCTCCAGATATTGAGATCTTTCTACACTCATTTGCGAGTGACGGTGTCAATGGCTGAGTCAGCTACTACTGTTGCTCTGTGGCATGAATTGGCCTTTTTCATGCTGGTCTTTATATAATGCATAGCTAGAATGGTAGAGGTCCAAGTACTACTGTACCTCCTCGGACAAGCGATGCTTGTTCTATAGTTGTCTAATAGAACATTCATAAATTATATTCTGGCAACATAGCAACCATGTTCTGTGTATGTTTGGGCGTGACGTTGATGGAATATTTTCCCAACCCTCAGAAAACTGGACGCATGAATGTTCTTGCAATGTCCCGTGAAATGTGTCTAGAATATTAATATTTTATAATTAAAAATTAAAAATGCAATTGTTTTTTGTATTTTTTGGGGTGGTACACTATCCATTGTTAAAGGTACACTATCCATTGTTAAAGGTACATTATCCATTGTTAAAGGTACATTATCATTGTTAAAGGTACATTATCCATTGTTAAAGAAGGTGCACTATCCATTGTTAAAGGTACATTATCCATTGTTAAAGGTACATTATCATTGTTAAAGGTATATTATCCATTGTTAAAGGTACATTATCTATTGTTAAAGAAGGTACACTATCCATTGTTAAAGGTACACTATCCATTGTTAAAGGTACATTATCCATTGTTAAAGGTACATTATCTATTGTTAAAGAAGGTGCACTATCCATTGTTAAAGGTACATTATCCATTGTTAAAGGTACATTATCTATTGTTAAAGAAGGTACACTATCCATTATTAAATGTACATTATCCATTGTTAAAAGGTACACTATCCATTGTTAACCTCTCTTGGGTATGTGGGACGAAATTCTCCCACCTAGTCAACAGCCAGTTGAATCGAGTGGCGCGAAATTCAAAAACGTTAAAATGCTATAACTTCAATTTCTGAAACATATGACTATTTTACAACATTTTAAAGACAAGACTCTCGTTAATCTAACCACGTTGTCCGATTTCAAAAAGGCTTTACAACGAAAGCAAAACATTAGATTATGTCAGGAGAGTACCCAGCCAGAAATAATCCCACACCCATTTTTCAAGCTAAATGCAGCACTAACCTTTGATGATCTACATCAGATGACACTCCTAGGACATTATATTATACAATATATGCATGTTTTGTTCAATGAAGTTCATATTTATATCAAAAACCAGCTTTTAACATTAGCATGTGACGTTCAGAACTAGCATACCCACCGAAAACTTCCGGTGAATTTACTAAATTACTCACGATAAACGTTCACAAAAAACATAACAATTATTTTAAGAATTATAGATACAGAACTCCTTTATGCAATCGCTATGTCCAATTTTAAAATAGCTTTTCGTGAAAGCACATTTTGCAATATTCTGAGTAGATAGCCCGGCCATCACAGGCTAGCTATTTTGACACCCACCAAGTGTGGTACTCACCAAACTCAGAATTACTATTAGAAAAATATGCTTACCTTTGCTGTTCTTCGTCAGAATGCACTCCCAGGACTTCTGCTTCAATAACAAATGTTGTTTTGGTTCCAAATAATCCATAGTTATATCCAAATAGCGGCGTTTTGTTTGTGCGTTCAAGACACTATCCGAAGGGTAAAGAAGGGTGACGCGCCTGACGCGTTTCGTGACAAAAAAATTAAAAATATTCCATTACCGTACTTCGAAGCATGTCAAACGCTGTTTAAAATCAATTTTTATGCGATTTTTCGCGTAAAAAAGCGCTAATATTCCGACCGGGAAACCCTGTTTTCGTTCAAAGACGAAAAAATAAAAACATGGTGTCGGCTCGTGCGCACGCCCCAGTCTCATTGTTCTCAGATCGACCACTATCCAAATGCGCTACTGTTTTTCAGCAATGGGCTGCAGAGTCATCATTCACCGTTCTGGCGCCTTCTGAGAGCCTATGGGAGCGTTAGAAAATGTCACGTTATGCCAGAGATCCCCTGTTTTGGTTAGAGATGATCAAGAAGGCCAAGAAATAGTCAGAGTGAGCGCTTCCTGTTTGGAATCTTCTCAGGTTTTAGCCTGCCAAATGAGTTCTGTTATACTCACAGACACCATTCAAACAGTTTTAGAAACTTTAGGGTGTTTTCTATCCAAATCAAACAATTATATGCATATTCTAGTTACTGGGCAGGAGTAGTAACCAGATTAAATCGGGTACGTTTTTTATCCGGCCGTGCAAATACTGCCCCCTATCCCCAACAGGTTTAAAGGTACTGTCACGAGAATTTTGCTATCTCAATGGTTGAACTCAACTATCACTCAAGCTTTGACCAATTCCCAGAGGTTGTAAGGCTCTGGTTAATGAAGAATTAGACCCAGGTCCCAGGTTCTGCAATAGATCAATACTTTATTCAGAGAGCGCTCTGTCTTCAGAATGAGAACACAATATTTTTATAGCACACACACACACACACACACACACACACACACACACACACACACACACACACACACACACACACACACACACACCACACACACACACACACACACATACATACACACACACACACACACACACACACACACAAATGAACTCATATCAGTAGAAATTCCACCTCTCTTTAGGTGGGCTGTATTTTTCCAAAGTTCACATACATTGTTTATCACCCTTCTGCAACATGTTTCATAATCTTCTGCAAGCCTAGCCGTTTCTAACAGTTTTTCTCTTCCCTAGGGTGGGGAGGCCTCTTTCCAGTTATTAGTTTCACCGTTATCACAAGTCGACAGTTCAGTTGTCCTTGAATGTCTCAACTACACCCAGCTCAAATTGCGAAATAGTAACACAATGGCCTAGTCACACACATTATTGGATTATGACTCTTTACACATTTCATACAATTATATGGTTTCAGGGTGGAATACTTTAGTCATTATCTTAAACATACAAATTATTCTATCAATCCACCCTTTGACTAAATATTACATCTTGATACAACATTTGTTTATTAAAAAATCACATCATCCCACCCATAAATGTATGTACAACGTCTATTTCACCTCACCTGGGTATAGTTCTATTTCTACTTCCAGTTATAACTCTTTCTTTTGAGATTTTCACTATAACCTTCACACGTTAGAACTAAGAAAAGTTTTATCTAATTGTGGGTCATCAGGGTCGAATTGGTCAGCATCTTTCACTATTCCAGGAGGCATGTAGCGTTCATCCCACTGGTTGAGTCAGGTATGGGCCCATACCTCACCATCTGCTGGGTCACAGCATTCTCCAATGCCTTGCTCACCAACCCTCGGACACAGGAAATAAGACAACAACCACATAATACAAGCATACCCATACAAACAATAGCAGCCCCCAAGATGGTAGCTACTATGGTTTTCCATTTGCCAAACATTTCATCAAACCACCCTGTCACAGATGTATTAACCCCTGAGTTCTCAGCCCATTCTTCACTTAGAGCGGTCAACCCAGCCAATGCCTTTGTGACGCTTCCATCTGGTACTGTGTTATTTGGAATGAAAGTACAGCAATGATTCCCTATCATTCTACATACCCTGCTCTTTTCAGCCAATAACATATCGAGAGCTAACCTATTCTACCAAGTCATGAGGGAGGTGGCGGACAGCTGAGTCGAAAGTCCCCTTACTGCATCCCTAGTCTGATTAACAAATATTAGTACTATGATGCAGCTTAGGGTCCCCCATATTCCCAAAAACCACCAACCCCTTCCTGCCTGTAGCCTATCTGCCAGGAACCACAAGTCGACAGTTCAGTTGTCCTTGAATGTCTCAACTATACGCAGCTCATATTGCGAAATAGTAACACAATGGCCTAGTCACACACATTATTGGATTATGACTCTTAACACATTTCATACAATTATATGGTTTCAGGGTGGAATACTTTAGTCATGAACCTAAACATACAAATTCTTCTATCAGGTACATTATCCATTTCAAATGATACGTTTATAAAACATGTATCCCTTCCCAACCTCCCACCCTGATTTTGTATGTTTGCCCACTGATAAAGAAATGATCAGTCCAGAAAAACGCATGTCAAAAATGTTATAAAATGATTTGCATTTTAATGAGGGAAATAAGTATTTGACCCCTCTGCAAAACATGACTTAGTACTTGGTGGCAAAACCCTTCTTGGCAATCACAGAGGTCAGACGTTTCTTGTAGTTGGCCACCAGGTTTGCACACATCTCAGGAGGGATTTTGTCCCACTCCTCTTTGCAGATCTTCTCCAAGTCATTAAGGTTTCGAGGCTGACGTTTGGCAACTCGAACCTTCAGCTCCCTCCACAGATTTTCTATGGGATTAAGGTCTGGAGACTGGCTAGGCCACTCCAGGACCTTAATGTGCTTCTTCTTGAGCCACTCCTTTGTTGCCTTGGCCGTGTGTTTTGGGTCATTGTCATGCTGGAATACCCCTCCACGACCCATTTTCAATGCCCTGGCTGAGGGAAGGAGGTTCTCACCCAAGATTTGACGGTACATGGCCCCGTCCATCGTCCCTTTGATGCGGTAAAGTTGTCCTGTCCCCTTAGCAGAAAAACACCCCCAAAGCATCATGTTTCCACCTCCATGTTAGACGGTGGGGATGGCGTTCTTGGGGTCATAGGCAGCATTCCTCCTCCTCCAAACACGGTGAGTTCAGTTGATGTCAAAGAGCTCCATTTTGGTCTCATCTGACCACAACACTTTCACCCAGTTGTCCTCTGAATCATTCAGATGTTCATTGGTAAACTTCAGACGGGCATGTATATGTGCTTTCTTGAGCAGGGGGACCTTGCGGGCGCTGCAGGATTTCAGTCCTTCACGGCGTAGTGTGTTACCAATTGTTTTCTTGGTGACTATGGTCCCAGCTGCCTTGAGATCATTGACAAGATCCTCCCGTGTAGTTCTGGGCTGATTCCTCACCGTTTTCATGATCATTGCAACTCCACGAGGTGAGATCTTGCATGGAGCCCCAGGCCGAGGGAGATTGACAGTTCTTTTGTGTTTCTTCCATTTGCGAATAATCGCACCAACTGTTGTCACCTCTACAATCTTGTCCCTGACATCCTTGGAGAGCTCTGTGGTCTTGGCCATGGTGGAGAGTTTGGAATCTGATTGATTGATTGCTTCTGTGGACAGGTGTCTTTTATACAGGTAACAAGCTGAGATTAGGAGCACTCCCTTTAAGACACCTGGGAGCCAGAAATCTTTCTGATTGAGAGGGGGTCAAATACTTATTTCCCTCATTAAAATGCAAATCAATTTATAACATTTTTAGCATGCGTTTTTCAGGATTTTTTTGTTGTTGTTATTCTGTCTCTCACTGTTCAAATAAACCTACCATTACAATTATAGACTGATCATTTCTTTGTCGGTGGGCAAACGTACAAAATCAGCAGGGGATCAAATACTTTTTTCCCTCACTGTATGTTGGAGAGACTTGGTTGAGTGTGGATTGTAGTTGATCTTATCAGATTTGTCCTGCATGTCTAGAATGGACATATTCTGAGAACTTCGCATACCTACAAAAACTGGACACGAATGTTCTTGCAACGTTCCAATGAAACGTGTCCAGAACATTCTTATTTAATAGTCTGAGAACCACTTTCTGGGTAAGTTTTGTTTGACATTAAGAGAATAGTCTCTTGGAAACATTACTTGCACATCACTAGAACATTCATATGAAAATGTTAGATAATGACCTAATGAGACTCTTAAGGGAACTTTTTTTTTTAAGTTGTGGGAACATTTGTTGTTAGTACAGTGTAGACATTGTTAATGTTGTAAATGCCTATTGTAGCTGGGAACGGCAGATTTCTTTAATGGAATATCTACATAGGCGTACAGAGGCCCATTATCAGCAACCATCACTCCTGTGTTCCAATGGCACGTTGTGTTAGCTAATCCAAGTTTATCATTTTAAAAGGCTAGTTGATCATTAGAAAACCCTTTTGCAATTATGTTAGCACAGCTGAAAACTGTTGTTCTGATTAAAGAAGCAATAAAATTGGCCTTCTTTAGACTAGTTGAGTATCTGGAGCATCAGCATTTCTGGGTTCGATTACAGGCTCAAAATGGCCAGAAACAAAGACCTTTCTTCTGAAACTCATCAGTCTATTCTTGTTCTGAGAAATGAAGGCTATTCCATGCGAGAAATTACCAAGAAACTGAAGATCTCGTACAACACTGTGTACTACTCCCTTCACAGAACAGCGCAAACTGGCTCTAACCAGAATAGAAAGAGGAGTGGGAGGCCCCGGTGCACAACTGAGCAAGAGGACAAGTACATTACAGTGTCTAGTTTGAGAAACAGACGCCTCACAAGTCCTCAAATGGCTTCATTAAATAGTACCTGCAAAAACCAGTCTCAATGTCAACAGTGAAGAGGGGACTCCGGGATGCTGGCCTTCTAGGCAGAGTTGCAAAGAAAAAGCCATATCTCAGACTGGCCAATAAAATTAAAATATTAAGATGGTCAAAAGAACAGACACTGGACAGAGGAACTCTGCCTAGAAGGACAGCATCCTGGAGTCGCCTCTTCACTGTTGACGTTGATCTGATCACACTCTTACCAAGAGGACCTTACTGACCCCAATAGTACTGCTAAACTCACAGGGGTCTGGTAAAAGAGAGAGAGTGAGGGAAAGAGAGGGAGTGATGGATAGAGATTGAGGGAGATTCTCCCAATAGACCTCAGACATTCTCATCCAATAGGTTTTGGAGATGAAGCGAGAGGACGCAACGAGAATGCAATTGAGATTCACCCTGAGAGGGAGAGGTAGAGAGGAGGGTTAGATAGAGGAAGAGAGAGAGAGAGGAAGGTTAGATAGAGAGGGAGAGAGTGAGAGAGAGAAAGGGAGAGAGCGAGTAATGGAGAGAGAGAAGAGTAATGGAGAGAGAGAAGGGTAATGGAGAGAGAGAAGAGTAATGGAGAGAGAGAAGCGTAATGGAGAGAGAGAAGAGTAATGGAGAGAGAAGGGTAATGGAGAGAGAGAAGAGTAATGGAGAGAGAGAAGAGTAATGGAGAGAAGAGTAATGGAGAGAGGAGTAATGGAGAGAAGAGTAATGGAGAGAGAAGGGTAATGGAGAGAGAGAAGAGTAATGGAGAGAGAGAAGCGTAATGGAGAGAGAGAAGAGTAATGGAGAGAGAAGGGTAATGGAGAGAGAGAAGTGTAATGGAGAGAGAAGAGTAATGGAGAGAGAGAAGAGTAATGGAGAGAGAAGGGTAATGGAGAGAAGAGTAATGGAGAGAAGAGTAATGGAGAGAGAAGGGTAATGGAGAGAGAAGGGTAATGGAGAGAAGAGTAATGGAGAGAGAAGGGTAATGGAGAGAGAAGAGTAATGGAGAGAAGAGTAATGGAGAGAAGAGTAATGGAGAGAGGAGTAATGGAGAGAAGAGTAATGGAGAGAGAAGGGTAATGGAGAGAGAAGGGTAATGGAGAGAGAGAAGAGTAATGGAGAGAGAGAAGCGTAATGGAGAGAGAGAAGAGTAATGGAGAGAGAAGGGTAACGGAGAGAGAAGGGTAATGGAGAGAAGAGTAATGGAGAGAGAAGAGTAATGGAGAGAAGAGTAATGGAGAGAGAAGGGTAATGGAGAGAGAAGGGTAATGGAGAGATAGTAATGGAGAGAGAAGGGTAATGTAGAGAGAAGGGTAATGGAGAGAGAAGAGTAATGGAGAGAGAAGAGTAATGGAGAGAAGAGTAATGGAGAGAGAGAAGGGTAATGGAGAGAGAAGGGTAATGGAGAGAGAGAAGAGTAATGGAGAGAGAAGAGTAATGGAGAGAAGAGTAATGGAGAGAGAAGGGTAATGGAGAGAGAGAAGAGTAATGGAGAGAGAGAAGAGTAATGGAGAGAGAAGAGTAATGGAGAGAGAAGAGTAATGGAGAGAGAAGGGTAATGGAGAGAGAAGGGTAATGGAGAGAGAGAAGAGTAATGGAGAGAGAAGAGTAATGGAGAGAGAAGGGTAATGGAGAGAGAAGAGTAATGGAGAGAGAAGGGTAATGGAGAGAGAAGGGTAATGGAGAGAGAAGGGTAATGGAGAGAGAAGGGTAATTAAGAGAGAAGGGTAATGGAGAGAGAAGGGTAATGGAGAGAGAAGAGTAATGAGAGGGAAGGGTAATGGAGAGAGAAGAGTAATGGAGAGAGAGAAGAGTAATGGAGAGAGAAGGGTAATGGAGAGAAGGGTAACGGAGAGAGAAGAGTAATGAGAGGGAAGGGTAATGGAGAGAGAAGAGTAATGGAGAGAGAAGGGTAATGGAGAGAGAAGAGTAATGGAGAGAGAAAAGAGTAATGGAGAGAGAGAAGGGTAATGGAGAGAGAAGGGTAATGGAGAGAGAGAAGAGTAATGGAGAGAGAAGAGTAATGGAGAGAGAGAAGAGTAATGGAGAGAGAGAAGAGTAATGGAGAGAGAGAAGAGTAATAGAGAGAGAAGAGTAATGGAGAGAAGAGTAACGGAGAGAGAAGGGTAATGGAAAGAGAAGAGTAATGGAGAGAGAAGAGTAATGGAAAGAGAAGAGTAATGGAGAGAGAGAAGAGTAATGGAGAGAGAGAAGAGTAATGGAGAGAGAAGGGTAATGGAGAGAGAGAAGGGTAATGGAGAGAGAAGGGTAATGGAAAGAGAAGGGTAATGGAGAGAGAAGGGTAATGGAAAGAGAAGAGTAATGGAGAGAGAAGGGTAATGGAGAGAGAGAAGAGTAATGGAGAGAGAAGAGTAATGGAGAGAGAGAAGAGTAATGGAGAGAGAGAAGGGTAATGGAGAGAGAAGGGTAATGGAAAGAGAAGGGTAATGGAGAGAGAAGGGTAATGGAAAGAGAAGAGTAATGGAGAGAGAGAAGGGTAATGGAGAGAGAAGGGTAATGGAAAGAGAAGAGTAATGGAGATAGAAGAGTAATGGAGAGAGAAGAGTAATGGAGAGAGAAGGGTAATGGAGAGAGAGAAGGGTAATGGAGAGAGAAGGGTAATGGAAAGAGAAGAGTAATGGAGAGAGAGAAGAGTAATGGAGAGAGAAGGGTAATGGAGAGAGAGAAGGGTAATGGAGAGAGAAGGGTAATGGAAAGAGAAGGGTAATGGAGAGAGAAGGGTAATGGAAAGAGAAGAGTAATGGAGAGAGAAGAGTAATGGAGAGAGAGAAGAGTAATGGAGAGAGAGAAGGGTAATGGAGAGAGAAGAGTAATGGAGAGAGAAGGGTAATGGAGAGAGAGAAGGGTAATGGAGAGAGAAGGGTAATGGAAAGAGAAGAGTAATGGAGAGAGAAGAGTAATGGAGAGAGAGAAGAGTAATGGAGAGAGAAAGGTAATGGAGAGAGAAGGGTAACGGAGAGAGAGAAGAGTAATGGAGAGAAGGGTAATGGAGAGAAGAGTAATGGAGAGAGAGAAGAGTAATGAGAGAGAGAAGGGTAATGGAGAGAGAGAAGAGTAATGGAGAGAGAAGGGTAATGGAGAGAGAAGAGTAATGGAGAGAGAGAAGAGTAATGAGAGAGAGAAGGGTAATGGAAAGAGAAGAGTAATGGAGAGAGAAGAGTAATGGAGAGAGAGAAGAGTAATGAGAGAGAGAAGGGTAATGGAGAGAAGAGTAATGGAGAGAGAGAAGAGTAATGGAGAGAGAAGGGTAATGGAGAGAAGGGTAATGGAGAGAGAGAAGAGTAATGAGAGAGAGAAGGGTAATGGAGAGAAGAGTAATGGAGAGAGAGAAGAGTAATGAGAGAGAAGGGTAATGGAGAGAAGAGTAATGAGAGGGAAGGGTAATGGAGAGAGAAGAGTAATGGAGAGAAGAGTAATGGAGAGAGAGAAGAGTAATGAGAGAGAAGGGTAATGGAGAGAGAAGGGTAATGGTAGGTT